>NC_053023.1:323701958-323732413 GCF_003073215.2 Triticum urartu | reverse complement strand
TATGAGAGTTGGCCCAAAATTCAAAACACAATATATCCTACCACCAAAAACTAGTTTGGGGTAATTATCATTTCATATTTATTTTTATTAATAAAAAGGTTAGTAAATAATGTTTTCAGCCACTGTTTGAGGTTGTTTAAGTCACTTATCAAATTTCAATAATGTTGTTTACAATTTTATCATAGCCTCTGATTTATCTACTATTTATTGAACATTTTAGTTTTAATATTTGAAAAACTTTTATTGTTTGCTTGATTTTGATTTTGAATTTGAATCGGTTTCGAGCTAACGCGAGATTACTAACAGTAATCAAAGTGGCGTGGCATCGTTAACGGGGGATTACTGTAGCCTAATTATCCGGGCGTCACATCATTACTGTGATGATTTTAACTGTGCTAGTTGGTCCTTAAATCTCAGAGCACAACTTTCGACGATGAGCTAAGCTTACGTCGATCTTGCCCGTCATATCATTATGTCTTGAACAGCAAGCTTGATTTCGAGTTTGTGTCGTACCCATGGTTCCAATAGCCATTCGCTTCATCATTCTTTGACTTGATGCCATCGTCGATCGATTACATCTTCATGAAATATCTCGACAAATGTGTCATGATCATCATCAGCATTCTGAGCTCTTCCAGGCTATCAACTGAATTCATGATGAGAAATACCATCCTTGCCCTAAATGATTTGTGTTATCATTGACCACTTTATTGCCTTCTGTTCAACACAAACTTGTTCATATTTTGTGTTATACCTTGAGATCCTTGCTATCCAGCATGTGTTCTTCTTTGCCTTGGAGTATTACCATCTTTTATGTCAAGAATGTCATGAGAATTTCACCACCTCTTAATAATTCTTGATATAGTAATATTTCTCGCCATCTCCGTTCATATCTTGGTCCCCGTGTTGTTTCTAACCAGGATACCAGCCATTTAAGTATGGTGTGTGAAGTCAAAACTTCTAGCAACCCTATTGCTTGTAAGTTATTGGTCGATAGTTTCATTCTAAGTAAATTGCTTATTGAATCACCCTTCTAACATTGATCTTGCTACCTAAGTCCAGATTTCCGAGTGCGCCTTTCAACCAATGATTAAATTGTGTATGTTTCCCTCGAGCATACATCATTATATCATCTGATCTGACAAATGCTATCTCCTTGTTCACATAATTGTGGACATCCATCTTTTGGAAATCTCAATGAATTTTTGTTGAGTTCATCAGCCACCTCCTCATCCTCTCCTTGGTTTAATGATGAACCCATGGTTCGGAACTTGTTTCCATAGTTCATTTCTCGAGAATCTTACAATGTCAGCTCGTCAATTTGTGTTGCATCTTTTCTTCTCAGACATCCTGAGTCTGAGCTATCCTGACACCAATCAGATCTGAATCTCGTTCAGATATGATAGTTGGAACATATTCCCAAGAGTTATAACATTGGTCCTTAACCCGATAAGGTGATGTCATCCTAACACACCTGCCTGGAGGGCCTATTGTTATAGTTTCCTTTCTAGCAAGGTTAATCATTCTTCCATAAGTAAATTGTAAGACTTATTCTATGAGTTGTTCCTGATGGATCCCTTGTGTATCCAAAGTCTGACCTTTGCTTGCAGACCATGTCAATGCTATCCCGAGGCATGTCTGTGGTAATCCGCTTTTCAACAAGAACATTTGAAGTCCAATGTTAAATGTTTCTCGCTCAATTATCCAAACACCATTGTATGGGTAATGTCATGGAATTTCTCTCCCCTACCTAAAGAGTTTTCTACATTATATCCTGTCATGGATATCGTGCTCTTCTTGTCCTTGGGAAGGATATACCCATGAAATATGTGTTTAAACACATTTTCCTTTCCATTGTCCTTTTTAATCTGATAATCATATTTTTCTCTCCATTGTTTGGTTTAACCTTTCTGGTGATCTATATGATCTAAGCAGTAATATTCTTCTGCTTATGTAAACACCTTGGTGTACAACCGTGTCAGTAAGACCCTGTTGCTTTTGTTGATAGCATTCCAGTAACCACCGATGGACGAGAACTTTGCCTATTGGTCCGCCTCGTTCAATGAGCAGGAAAATGGTTCTCTTCGTCCCTAGCCCTTGGTACCAATGGTTGTTGCCAACATAATCGATAGTCTATCCTCTGGCATGCCTTGCTTACATGATCATGCAAGACGTCATCCCCCTTCCTACTTTTAACCCACATGGTGGGCCCATAACCCACAGTTCCACAGGATCGAAACCTGACTCTCCTGTACACCCTGTTGTCAAAGTTATTCCCCACGTTTGACTTTGTATGTAATTCATGGGCCACCTTCCTAGTGATCTATTCTAGTACCAGACGCAATACTTAATCCCATTGCCCTGAACCCCTTTCACCCCCTCCCCGTTTCAGGCAATGAATGATTGCCTACCCACTTGAAGCTTCTTATTACACCTTCTTACCTTGCTCTCAATGAATTTATTGAACTTTAACTCGACACATGCCCCTATGTCACGTTCACTGAGATGGCCCCGGGTACCTATCTTGTTTTGAGCTCCGTCCTTCCCGAGTCTTTCCCCCTTACTCCACGCCTTAAATCGCGGGACGAGATTTCTTGTAGTGGAGGAGAATTGTGACGCCTGGATAATTAAGCTACAGTAATTCCCTGCTAATGGTGCCACGTCATCATGACTACTGTTGTTAAACCCGCATTGGTTCAAATCTGGTCCATATTCAAATTTAAATTAAAGTCAAAACATTTAAAGTTTTCAAATGTCAAAACTAAAATGTTCATAATGTTGCAAATAATCACCAAGTAATTTTCATGGAGAAACCAACGTTATTTGAATTAATGAAATGCCCCTAACCTTTTCAAAATAGAGCCAATATAGCAACTTTTAACTCATTTATATTTAAACCCAATCCTAATGAATTCAACAACCCTCACACTTTTTGTGACAGTACTAGGTTTTTCCCTAGTATTTATTCTGCTCAATAACACTTTTTTCAAAACTCATGTAGTGCAAGAAATAGTGCAAAACAGAAAAGGATAACATAAAACAAAACTAAAAAAAGAAAGAAAAAAATAAAAACAAAGCCCCCCTCTTCATGGGCCTAATGGCCCAACCGGCCACCCATGCCACCAGGAGGCCCATCCCGTCCCACCTTATCCCCGAGCAACGGAACCTAGCCCGCACCCACCACTCACCCCCACTCCCCCCATGTTCGTCCCTCCCTGATCCAGATCGGGATCGGGGGAAGGGACTGCATCGCTGCGCGCACCCGTCGCCTACTCCGGTGCCCACCGCGCCCTCTCCTCCTCTCGCGGCCGCGCGGCCGCGCCACCGCCGCCGCGCCCGCGCCCGGGGATCCGCCACCTCCCGCCGTCCTCGCACCATCGCCTCGCATGAGCTCCTCCCATGGCCACCGCCTAGTTGTGTCGCGCCAAGTCGCCCCTCACCGGAGATGGACGGATCCCGGAGGCCCCGTCGCGGGTCCGGCCTCCCTCGCCTTCTTCCCCCTCACCGGAGCCCCCCTCGTCACCCGCCGCCGTCGCCGGAACCTCCCCGACCTCCTCCTCACGGGTCACCGCCACGCCTCGCCGCCCCCGCTCCCCTCCAACGGCTGTGAGCACCTCCCTCGTCTCCTTTTCTCCTCGCCGCAGTCACCGACGCCCCGCGCTGATCCGTGCACCCTCTCGCCCACGCATGGCCTCGCCTCCCTCTGTTACTGCTCACCCGTCGTTGCTCGCGGCTGGCCTCGCACAGTTTTGCATCTGTCGTGCCCCAGCCCGCTCCGGCGTGCATGCGCCTCGTCGGCATTGCTCTTATCCGTGGCCATGCCCTGCTCCCCCGTCGCGCTCTGCGCTCGTCGCCGGCGCTCCTCTGTGAGCGGTCGCGCGTTGCCAAGCCATGGCTGCTTGTGCCACTGCCACTGGGACCAACCCCCCTGAAAAAGAGGAACGAAATGAATAACCAAAAGAAATAAATAAAATAGGATAAATAGTTAATTAATTATTTGGTTAATTAACCTAATTAATTGGTTTAGCTAGCCTAACAGAATATGACAGTGGAACCCCTAGTTAAACTAAACTCTTGAACTAACCCTAGACTATGACATGTGGCCCCACCTTGGCCAGTTTGACCAGTCAAACTGCTGACTGTGTATCACCTAGCCAATGACAGATGGCCCCCACCGCACTGTTCACGTTTGACCAGTCAAATGTTGACTACTGAGTCAATTGTTGACTTGGGCCCACTGTTAGCCTCAAGCACACACTGATGGGTACACTTTCGGGTGCACTTAGCATTTAGTTCTTATAATATTTTGAATTAGTATTAAATCTAGAAATTCAGAAAATAAATTAAAACTTTGAAAGTTAATACAAAATGTCCGTAACTTGGATGAAAAAACTTTGCACATAAAAGTTGCTCAGAACGACAAGACGAATCCGGATACGCAGCCCGTTCGTCTGTCATGCATCCCTAGCATAGCGAACACGCAACTTTCCCCCTCCGGTTCATCTGTCTGAAAACGTGAAATACCGGGGATATTTTTCTGGATGTTTCCCCCTTCATCGGTACCACCTCATATCGCGTTAGGGCACCCCTAGCACCGCTACTTGTCATGTCATGCATCGCTATGCATCTGTTTGCTTAATATTTATTGTTTCTTCCCCCTCTTCTCTCGCTAGACACCGAGACCGACGCCGCTGCTACCCAGTACGACTATATTGTTGACGACCCCTCTCTCTTGCCAGAGCAACCAGGCAAGCCCCCCCCCTTGATCACCAGATATGGCCTACTCTTCTCTATACTGCTTGCATTAGAGTGGTGTAGCATGTTACTGCTTTCCGTTAATCCTATCCTGATGCATAGCCTGTCCTTGCTACTACTGTTGTTACCTTTACCTGCAATCCTAATGCTTAGTACAGGATGCTAGTTTATCATCAGTGCCCCTACATTCTAGTCCGTCTGCCATGCTATACTATCGGGCTGTGATCACTCGGGAGGTGATCACGGGTATATACTTATACATATATACATGCTACAGGTGGTGACTAAAGTCGGGTCAGCTCGTTGAGTACCCGCAAGTGATTCTGATGTGGGGGCTGAAGGGGCAGGTGGCTCCATCCAGGTAGTGGTGGGCCTGAGTTCCCGACGGCCCCCAACTGTTACTTTGAGGCGGAGCGACAGGGCAGGTTGAGACCACCTAAGAGAGAGGTGGGCCTGGCCCTGGTCGGCGTTCGTGGTTACTTCAAGATAACATGCTTAACGAGATCTTGGTATTTGATCTGAGTCTGGCTACTGGCCTATACGCACTAACCATCTACGCAGGGACATTTATGGGCACTCGACGTCGTGGTATCAGCCGAAGCCTTCGTGACATCAGCGACTGAGCGGCGCGCGGCGGGTTGGACCGCGTAACGCAACTTCCTTTGTAATGGAGGTTGCTAGGTCTGCTCACCAGCCGCGTACGCAACGTGCAGGTGTGCAATGGGCGATGTGCCCAGACCCCTGCGCCATAGGATTTAGACCGGCGTGCTGACCTCTCTGTTGTGCCTAGGTAGGGATGCGACGTGTTGATCTTCCGAGGCCGGGCATGACCCAGGAAAGTGTGTCCGGCCAAATGGGATCGAGCATGTTGGGAAATGTGGTGCACCCCTGCAGGGAAGTTGATCTATTCGAATAGCCGTCTCCCTCGGTAAAAGGACGATCCAGAGTTGTACCTTGACCTTATGACAAGTAGAACCGGATACTTAATAAAACACACCCTTCCAAGTGCCAAATACAACCGGTGATCGCTCTCTCACAGGGCGACAAGGGGAGGATCATCGGTTAGGATTATGCTACATGATGTTACTGGGTGAAGTTACCATCTACTCTCTTCTTCTGCTGCAAGATGGAGGTTACCAGAAGTGTAGTCTTCGAAAGGACTAGCTATCCCCCTCTTATTCCGGCATTCTGCAGTTCAGCCCACGTATGATACCCTTATTCCATTTGATACCAATGCATACATATGTAGTGTTGCTTCTTGCTTGCGAGTACTTTGGATGAGTACTCACGGTTGCTTTGCTCCATCTTTTCCCCCTTTCTATACTCGATTTCTACGACTAGACGATGGAGCCCAGGAGCCAGACGCCACTGTCGATGATGACTACTACTACTCGGGAGGTGCCTACCACTACGTGCAGCCCGCTGACGACGACCAGGAGTAGCTTAGGAGGATCCCAGGTAGGAGGCATGCGCCTCTTTCGATCAGTATCCCAGTTTGTGCTAGCCTTCTTAAGGCAAACTTGTTTAACTTATGTCTGTACTCAGATATTGTTGCTTCCGCTGACTCGTCTATGATCGAGCTCTTGTATTCGAGCCCTCGAGGCCCCTAGCTTGTAATATGATGCTTGTATGACTTATTTTATTTATAGAGTTGTGTTGTGATATCTTCCCGTGAATCCCTGATCTTGATCGTACACGTTTGCGTGTATGATTAGTGTATGATTGAATGGGGGCGTCATATCCAGTCCCCGATGGTGCGAGTTGAACAGGACGACGACGGGGCCTTCGAAGCCTCGCCAGAGGCGTGCGGGCGCGGCGACGCTGCCGAAGAAGATGCAAGCGACGAGGAGGGTTCGAGATGGAGATGCCTGCGTGGCAAGGAGTGCTCGGGTTGCGGCTTGCTCGCCGGGAATTCCTGGAGGCGGAAGTCGCCAGCGCAGGGAGGTGAGGTAGCAGGCCAGTGTCGGGGTTGGTGCGGTCGGCGGCCAGGGCCGCGGGGCGGAGCTTGGCGGCGTCTCCCTGTCGGAGATGAAGATGGGGAGGCGTGGAGGACGCTGGCGCGGGCGGAGGTTGGGGCCGGAGCTCCTGGCCGCAGCGGCGCGGCGCCGGAGCAGGGTCCAGCGACGAGGAGGAAGTCGAGGTCCTGGAGCCGGGCGATGGGATACGCTACGTGAGGGAGAGAGCGAAAAGAGGGAAGAGTCCTGCGAGCGAGAGGAAGAGGGAGGGGAAGGGGAGATAGAGCGAGGCAGCACGCTCGCTGTCCCTTGGTGGCGCAAGGGAGAGATCGAGAGGGAGAGGGGAGATGGGATCGGGCGTGCTAGGGTTACCGCGGGGCGCGGTTGGGCCTTGGAGGCCGGCCCAGAAGAGAAGGGGGCTGCGCCTAGATCTTGGCTGGGCTCTCTCTCTCTCTTATTCCCTCTCTTTCCCTTCTAAAGCCTAGATAAAAAATAGCAAAGGAAAGAAAAAGAAAGGAAGGGTGGAGACAGGATTTAGGCATGGGGATAAATTTCCTGGACTCACAAAAATGTGCACGGTCCGAGAAAATAGAAAAGGTCAAGTTTGAATTCAAAAGGCTTGAACTAGGAAAGGTTTTTTAAAGTGCCCAAAAATGTTAAGAATTTTAGATGAAGCTCCGGAAAATGACGAAAAGACATATGACAAAGTTAGAGGCCAAGAGTTTTGATAACTAAAGCATTGGGATTTTTGCAAGTGTGTTATGGTGAATTTGAAATTAAAGAAATATTGAATATAGCTCCCTACTATCGGGAGGATATGTTTTAAAGAGAAACCATCATGTGAGTTCCCTCGATTTAAATGGATCAAAGATCCATGCCATTTATTTAGTTGAGTTAAGAAAAAAAAATGACATGATAGCATGATGACATGATACAATGCATATGATGCAATGATGAATGCAACAGATAAAACAAAATCACACAACGAAACTCGGAAAACATGGAACGCGTCTGAAGCTCCGGTCTTGAGGTGTCACACCGCGTTACTCAGGCAGTTTAGGTTGTGATCAGAATATTATTCTGATCCCTTGGTCAGAATAATGTTTATGTATGTATGTATGTATGTATATATAGAATAACACTATTCTAATTCTGAAATTAAAATAACTATTTAGATCACAGCACCCTGTATAAGGCCCGCTGGAGGTTCGTGCGATCCAAAAATGCCACCGAACAAAAAAAAACCACCGTAACTCCCCACGCAACCCACTCCCTCCCCGATCCAGCCACCATCCCCGCGCCCCCACTTCCTCTCCGATCCAGCCACCCACAATCGCCGGCGCCGGCCCGCCCCGGGGTACGGCCACCGCGCAGCCCCCCTCCCGAGAACCGGTCGCCACGTGGCCCCCCGCCACGGATTGTGTCGCTACTGTCGCTTCCCTCCCCGGATCGCGCCGCTGACCCCGTCACCCTCCACGGATCATGTCGCCGCCGCCTCCCTCCCCGGATCGCGCCGCCACCATCCGCCGCTAGCTACAGCTGCCTTTGCCGTCCTTCTCTAGCTGCCACTGCAGACCACCGCTAGCTCTCGTGGGGGATGTGGTGCGGCTCCGGCTGCCGCCGTGAACGGCGTCCGGACGCCACCACGGACTGCCCCCCGGCGCGGCCTCCAGCCCGTATCCGCTACAGCCTCGGGACAACCCTCGTCCACGCGTGCGACTAGCCGCTCAAACTTCCCCTCGCCAGCCGTCGTGGACCTCTGTATCCTCTCATGGCAGCTCTAAGGTCGAGGCCTCCGACAATTCGCCTATGCCCCAGGCTGCAGTCCAGCTTCTCCGCCATTGGCATGATAGGAAACACCACACCGCTTTGCTGAATTTACCACTGGGTTCTTTATTGCTCATGCGAGCCACCGATGGGGGAGATGATGTGTGCGTCGCTGGGAGGATGTGGAGCGTGGAGGCGACCAGGTAGGACCTGTTGCAGACTGCCGAAGCAGTCGGAGCAGCCCACGGTGCTATGGCCTGCTGCCACTGGCTGCTCCATAGCGCTATGGCCTGCTGCGGCTCACTGCGTTCGTGAGCTAGCGTTGTGTTGGGTCCTGGATGTGTGTTTGTGCTGATGGTGAGTGTGTATTCTGTGTGTACACGAACAGAATGAAGAAGTTTCAGATCTTGTGCTTGCTCGTGTGCATCGCAACTGTTTGTGTTTATGCCCCAAAGGAGAACAAGGTTTTGTTTTTTAACTGTTTTTTACAACAAGTTTGCCCACCAATGCGCACAAAGATGTGCACAAAAAAATTGTGGATGAGAAGTTCAAAATGTTCGCATTAGGAAAAACACACACCTTGATTGCCCAAATATAAAGAGGCGAGCACACAAAAAAACGGTGACAAACGCAAGTGAGTACAAAATGTTCCATTCTAGAACATCATGTAATTAAGTTAAAAGTGATAGTATGAGAAAGTGAAACTTGTACACTCGTTTAGAAAAAAAAGGACCTACCCACGGTGCAAAAACCTTATTAGAAGTTCAAAAACGACAGCTGGATAAGTGCAGATAAGGAAAAAAGTTATAACATAACAAAAAAATGAGAAAGCTTCAAAACATAACAAAAACGTTGAATTCACTAAAAAATCTGAAAAATAAGTTCACGGGTAAAAGGTCCAGAAGTTCAAAATTTTGGGGAAAAATCAAAAATAAGGAAAATAAGTTGACATGCGAGGTTGAGTAAGTAAAAAAACACTAGAAGTTCAAGTGGAAAAATCCAAATAAGTTCACTAGATAATTCTTGAAAAAATAACAAAGTAATTGTTGTGGTGTACCGTGTATGTATATTTCCGTGTGTAATTTTTTTAAATTTTCAATAGCACGCGAAGTTAATGTTTCAGAAATTTCTAAGTTCACATGTACCACATACAGAAGAAAAATCATCAAAAAAGGGATCGGGGCATAAAATGTCGCGACACAAAAATGCATAAAATGTTGCGACATAAAATATCATAACCTCACAAGATACAACAAACTCCCTCTGGTCCGGTGTATAGGTCTCACTAGCAATTTCTATTTGTTCCAAAAAAAAACAGGAATAAGGCCCGCTAGAATTAATTACCCTAATTAATTGCCCTCTCTCTTCCACGTGAATAACTCTAGGGGGCCCACGGTTCCTTTTTCTTCGGTGGTGTTCGTTTCACACACATGTAGATGTGAACACAGATTCGTGGCTCCATGGCGATTTCCCCTCTTACTAAAAGAAATAAAACGAACAAATTCAAATTTAAAAATGAAACAGTTTGATGTTTATAAAAAACACAGATTTTCCTCGTTCCTAAAGTTTATAATCAAGAAGTTCAAATAAAAAATGGAGTAGTCGATGTATACAAAAAATCAATAAGTGGTTCAATGTTTATTAAGAATGCTAGGATTTTACTGTTATTAAAATACATAAAAACCCAATGTTATTAAACAATCAACCATGAAGTTCAAATTGAAAAAACATTCAAATTCAATATTTATTTAAAAGTTAAAAACAATTATTTACTAAAAAAAATTGAAGTTCAAATTAAAATAACACAGAAGTTCGGAGGTTATTAAAACCTAGGATTTACATGTTAAAATAAATCATTATGAGAAAAGAGTGCACCAATTAAAAAAATGCTAGTCCTAAAAAACATAATAAGTTGAAATTAACATGACAACTCAATTTGATGTTTATAAAAAAGAAAATAAACCAAGAAATTCAAGTTAAAATAACAAAATGGTTCAATGTTTACCAAAATGATTTTTCCCGTTTCTAAAACTAAAACCAATAAGGTCAAATTGAAATAATAGAGTAGTTCAATATTTTAATAAAAACCCCTAGAAGTTCAAATTTAAATAATGAGAGGTTCAATGTTTATTACTATATTAGGATTTTCCCGTAGCTGTGTGTGTTGTGTTCCCTGTCATCTTCCCCGCGCATGTCACCGAGTTGCTGCTGGCTTTGGTTGCTGTTAATTTGGGTGTATAGAGAAGAAGACAAAAGCATGGGGTGAAAGAGATAAAGATGAGTGTGTTCAGACGGTGTGGATAAGGAACGTGTCATGTGTGAGAGGATAAGGTACAATGTGTCTTACTATTCACTGATAAAAGAACGTGCGTGGTTCAAATAAAAAGTGATGTTTTTTACCTAGTGGTCACGATCAACTATAAAAGCCTATATTTTCCAACTCTGATTCCACTAGTACTTCATACAAAAAACTTTCACTAGGAAAACTACAGAATTATAATGTATAAATGTAGAAAAGATATTAAAAAGAATATGAGAAGTTCAAATTAAAATAACAAAGATTGTTTCGATGTTTATTACAAAAATTAGATTTTCCCCATTTCTAAAGAATAAACCAAGAAGTTCAAAACTGAAAAAATAGAGTAATTCAAAATTTAAAAAACTTGGATTTTCCCCGTTTCTAAAATACCCATAGAGGTTCAAATTTAAATAATAGAGAAGTTCAATTTTTCTTACAAAACTAAGAAGGTCAACTCAAAATAACAGAGGAGTTCAGTTAAAAAAAACCTAGAAGTTCAAATTTGAAAACACTAGAAGTTCAATTTGAAATAACCGAGAAGGTCAAAATACCTAGAAGTTCAAATTTTAAAACCTAGAAAATTGTTTGCTTATTTAAAACCATATTTTTCTCTAAGAATTTTAAAGTAAAACAAGAGAGAAGTACGAAGATTAAAAAAACTCAGATGTTTTCTCATTACTAAAGAATAAAATGAAGAAGTTTAAAATTAAATAAAAAGGAAAAACTAGAAAAAGTTAGAGCGGTTCGATGTCCATAAAAACTTGAATTTTTTCCATTAGTAAAGCCAAACAAAAATGTGAAGTTCAAATAAAAATAACACAGAAGTTCAACTACTACATGGAGTGTTTTTCATATACGAATAAAAGAATAAAAAGACAAGGTCTAGAAATACATTTAGCTAGAAGTTCATGTGGTGGGCCCAGGAAGTTCAAATATTCTTGTAAAAGGAGGTTCACGTACACAGAGAAGTTCGAAGTATATAAAAACTCAGATTTGTTGCAAGAGGTTCAAGTACTCTGTCCCGAGAAGTTCAAAAATTCTTGCGAAAGAGGTTCACCTTGTATTCTCCTTGTTCGATTTTTTTCGTATAAAAATCAAATACAATTCTTTACTCAAAATATAAAAAGGTGAAGTTCATATTGAAATAATAGAGAAGTTCAGAGTTTATTAAAACCTAGGATTTACCTATTCAAAAAATAAAAAACACAACGCCTTTTTTGCACTTTTAAAAACAACTCATAAAAAAAAGGTTGCTAGAAGTTCAAGTGCTCGACGAGGAAAAGTTCAAAAAAATCTTGTGAGAGAGGTTCACCGTGTAGTTAGATGTCCAAAATACATAAAAAATGTTGTTTTTTGTGTTTTAAAATAATTTTCTCAAACCGGAGAGAAGTTTAAAGCGATAACAACCAGAAGTTCACGTACTACATGGTGTGTATTTCATATAAGAAAAATACAATAAAGTCTAACAGAGTGAAGTTCAAACAGACATGCCCTAGAAGTTCAACTACTTCACGCAGTGCAAAAAACAGCACGTCAAAAACAGAGTGAGGTTCAAACAGACATGCCCAAGAAGTTCAACTACTTCACGCAGTGCGTTTCCGTTCGCGATGAAGGCAGAAATCATAATCTTGCCATTTTCTAATTTACTTCAAAACGGCAAGAATATCATTTGTGTAAGTTCAAGTCCTCAATCGGAAAAAGTTAAAAAAATTATTGTGAGAGGTTTGTACAAAAGTAATATCATTTGTGTAACACTGACGAATGGATGAGAAAATTACAAACAAAAATACGTCACAGAAGTTCAACGTGAAAACAACAGGAAGTTCAACTACTACGCTGAATGAATTTTAGATGAAAAACTTTTAAAATCATCGCGAGTATGAAAAAATGATCAACACGGGAAACTTGTGTGTTTATAGCAGCTTTCCATCGGTATATCACTTGCTCAATTCCGGTGAGTGGATGGAGAGATAGGAGCAGGGGATGGAGATCTACGAGCAAAAAAAGCACGTGAAAAACAGAGTGAAGTTCAAGTAGACATGTCGAGAAGTTCAAGTTCTTCACGCGGTGCATTTTTGAACAATCTGTTTTGCGATAAAGAAGAATGCATGATCTCGCCGTTTTCAAAATTACTTGAAAACGGCCCGGATTCAGAGAAAACCATCAACATGAAAAAGTTTTGAATTTTCCGTAGCTTTTCAGCGGTATATTATTTGCCCCGTTTCGATAAAGTTTGTAGAAATTATGGCAAAAATACATTTTTAACCATTTTCAAAACTGACATAAAACCGTAATGAATTAGGAGAAACAATATATACAAAAAAGTTTCGCATTTCTTCAAGCTTTCCAACGCCATATCATTTGCTGCATTTGGACGTACGGTTAAAAAATTAACTCGAAAATACGAACTCGGTGGAACTTGTACCGTTTTCTAAATTACTTTTAAACCGTTCAAAATTAGAAAAAACTTTTAACATGAAAAAGTAGCGCATTTTCATAAGCTTTCCAACGCCATATTATTTGCCTCAATTGGATTAGCCGTTTAGAAATGTCATCGAAAATACAAACACGGGTGTTCCGTTTGTGAAATTCTACGATTTGCCGAATTACTCTTTAACCGTAGGGAATTAGAGAAGATTTTCAACATGTGGAAGGAGCGGTTTTGCAGCAGCTTTCCAACGCCATATTATTTGCCTCATTCCGATAAATGGTTTAAAAATGCGATCGAAAATATGATTCACGTTTTTTGTATGAAGAAAAAACGGTTTTCAAAACTGCTCTTAAACCGCTTACATTTTGCCAAAAATTTAAATTGGGTCATGATACTGATGTCAATAGCTATCCAACAGTATATCGCAAGCCCCATTTGGACACCTTTTAGCTGAAGTTCAACCTAGTACTCGGGGAAGGTCAGGCGCGTTACTCGGGAAGTTCATGTTGTGATCAGAATATTATTCTGATCCCGTGATCAGAATAGTGTTTATATACAAACGAGATCTCTTTTTTGCATATTCAAAGTTTGAGATTACTAGCCAGGCCTGCCGCCTGGTAAAATATACCAGAAAATCGAACCATAGGGTACAATCGTGATTTCTTACCGTGGAAAGAAAATTGGAGGTGAAACGATGAGCTCATGTTTTCATTCGAACAAAAACATGATGTTAGTTAATGTAAATGTTTTCAAATAGCACACGGTTCACTCACGAAAGACATGTGTCCACTAAACCGGGGCCGATCCCCCCCCCTCCTACCACGCGCGCGATCTAAGCCGTGCATTCTGATTGGCCAGAACCCAAACCCCATGGATCGTATGTCTACACAGTTGGATGCTCCTTGATCGAACGGCGATCCTGATCCCTTTCGACAACACATGCAGTTCCGGTTCATGTAAATGTTTTGAAATAGCACACGGTTCACTCACGAAAGTCGTGTGCCTACCAAACCGTGGTCGATGCCCCTCCCCCCTTGCTGCGCGCGTGATCTGAGTCGGGCGTTCTGATTGGCCAGAACCCAAACACCACGGATCATACGTCTGCATCGTTGGATGCTCCCAGATTTAACGGCAATCCTCATCCCTTTCGACAGGAAATGCAGTCCGGCTAGGATTTTATTTATATGCCAAAATGCACGATAAATGCCAGAAAATGTCTTAAATATAGCACACGAGACCTGAAATGCGCTAGAAAATCAAACCCGTGGTATAATGGTGATTGATTAACATGGGCAAAATTTAGAGGCGAAACGATGAACTCACGTCTTCATTTCAAACGAAATTTTTCTCTTTGTGCACACGAGCGCTTAGAGGAAACCGTTTGCATAGGCCTTTCCGCGCGGCGACCTGGGATATTTTTCACCCTTTTCACCTAGGCCGCCAACACCCCCCTACCGCCCGCCGGCGTTTCACTCAACTAGTCCACCCAATCTCCATCGCCAGCTCCCCCTCCCCCAGATGAGTTAATTGCACAAAACCACCACATATGGGGCATCGTTTGCAGAAAACCACGAGGTCACTAATTTTTTATGAAAAACAACGCACATTCAGCAAACTTTTTACAAAAAGCACTGATCAAGTGATTTAGATCGTTAATCACTTTCTGACAAGTGGGGCTGAATTGTCGGGAGTTTCGCCGCCGTAAGCCTCTGTAGCCACGAAATTCTTATCAATCATGTAACCTCCAGAAAGAACCCAAGATCGCAAGTTCCGCCGTCGTCAGCCTCTCTAGCCACGAAAAACCAATCGGGAGCCCGTTCCAGCGCCCTGCCGGAAGGGGAAATCATCACCAGAGGCCATCTTCATCATCCCGACGTTCTTCGTGACGAGGAGGGAGTAGTTACCCTCGGGGTTGAGGGTATGTACCAGTAGCTATGTGTTTGGTTGATATGTCTCCAACGTATCTATAATTTTTGATTGTTACATGCTATTATATTATCATTCTTGGATGTTTTATAATCATTTTATAGTCATTTTATATCATTTTTTGGTACTAACCTATTGACATGGTGCCAAGTGCCAGTTGCTGTTTTTTTGCATGTTTTCACATTGCGGTAATCAATATCAAACAGATTCCAAACGCAACGAAACTTTTTGTGGATTTTTTTGGACCAGAAGACATCCAATGGGCCGAAGAAGCGCCTGGGGGTGCTCCGAGGGGATCACAACCCACCAGGGCGTGCCTGGAGGCCCAGGCACGCCCTGGTGGGTTGTGCCCACCTCGGGTGCCCCACCGACCACCTATTTACTCTATAAATACCCCAATATTCCAGACACCCTAGGGGAGTCAACGAAAATCAATTACAGTCGCCGCAAAGTCCACGACCACCAGATCCAATCTAGACACCATCATGGAGGGGTTCACCACTTCCATTGGTGCCTCTCTGATGATGTGTGAGTAGTTCTTTGTGGACCTTCGGGTCCGTAGTTAGTAGCTAGATGGCTTCCTCTCTCTCGTTTGATTCCCAATACAATGGTCTCTTGGAGATCCATATGATGTAACTCTTTTTGCGGTGTGTTTGTTGGGATCGGATGAACTTTGAGTTTATGATCAGATCTATCTTTTTATCCATGAAAGTTATTTGAGTTTCTTTGATCTCTTATATGCATGATTGCTTATAGCCTCGTATTTCTTCTCCTATATTTGGGTTTTGTTTGGCCAACTTGATCTATTTATCTTATAATGGGAAGAGGTGCTTTGTAGTGAGTTCGATCTTACGGTGCTTGATCCCAGTGACAAAAGGGGAACCGACACGTATGTACCGTTGCTACTAAGGATAAAACGATGAGGTATATTTCTACATAAATAGATCTTGTCAACATAATATCATCGTTATTATTGCATTACTCCGTTTCTCCATGAACTTAATACGCTAGATGCATGCTGGATAGCGGTCGATGTGTGGAGTAATAGTAGTAGATGCAGGCAGGTGTCGGTCTACTAATCTTGGACGTGATGCCTATATAATGATCATTTCCTAGATATCTTCATGATTATTTGAAGTTCTATCAATTGCCCAACAGTAATTTGTTTACCCGCCGTTTTCTATTTTTCTCGAGAGATGCCACTAGTGCAACCTACGGCCACCGGGTCTCTTTCTCATATTATTTGCCTTTGCGATCTATTTTCCTTTGCTTTTATTTTCAGATCTATTAAACCAAAAATACCTTGCTGCAATTTATTCTTATTTATTTTATCTCGTGTTCCTACGATCCAATCTATCAATATTTACTACTCTCTCACGTTCATTTGCCAATTTCTGGCGCCGCTACCTGAAAGGGATTGACAACCCCTTCTACACATCACTTTGCGAGTATTTGTTATTTGTGTGCAGGTGTTGTTTATGTAGTGTTTCTTGGTTCTCGATAACCTTGGTTTCATCACTGAGGAAAATACCTACCGTCGATGTGCTGCATCATCCCTTCCTCTTTGGGGAAATACCGACATAGCTTCAAGTCGCATCAAAAGGAATTTCTGGCACCGTTGCCGAGGAGGATCTTCAACATATACTAGGTTCCAAATCACAAATCTCATCTCCTCGCAATTTACATTATTTTCCATTTTCCTCTTGTTTTCCTCTCCCCCACTTCACAAAAATTTGCTGTTTTATTCACCCTCTTTTTCGTTCGCCATTTTCTTGCCGGGTCTGTTTTTGAGTGCAATCTTGTTGCGTAGTCACTATGGCTCAAGAGAACGCAAAATTGTGTGATTTCTCAAATACCAACAACAATGATTTTATTGGCACTCCAAGTGCTCCCGCCACTAGTGCTGAATCTTGTGATATTAATACTGCTTTGTTGAATCTTGTTATGAAAGATCAATTTTCTGGTACTCCTAGAGCATGTCGCGTCACATCTTAATACCTTCATGGAATTATGTGATATGCAAAATAAAAAGATGTGGACAATGATGTTGTGAAGATGAAATTGTTTCCATTTTCTTTGCGTGATTCTGCAAAAATTTGGTTTTCTTATTTGCCTCATAATAGTATCGATTCTTGGAATAAGTGCAAAGATGCTTTTATCACTAAGTATTTTTCGCCCGCAAAAATTATTTCCCTTAGAACCCAGATCATGAATTTCAAGCAACTTGAACATGAGCATGTTGCACAATCTTGGGAAAGGATGAAAATGATGCTAAGGAATTGCCCAACTCATGGGTTGAATCTTTGGATGATCATACAAAAAATTTATGTGGGGTTGAATTTTGTTTCTTGTAATCTTTTAGATTCCGCCGCGGGTGGTACTTTTATGGAAATTACTTTGGGTGAAGCCACCAAATTGCTTGATGATATTATGGCAAATTATTCACACTGGCATACCGAAAGAGCTCCTACTAGTAAAAAAGTTAATTCGGTTGAAGAAATTTCTTCTTTGAGTGAAAAAGTTGATGCTCTTATGAAATTTGTTGCTAGTAAAAGTGCTCCTATTGATTTCAATGATATGCCTTTGTCTACTTTGATTGAGCAATGTAGTGATGTCGTAGGTGTGAATTTTATCTTGCGAAATAATTTCAATAACAATGCTTATAGAGGCAATTTTAATCCTAGGCCTTTTCCTAGTAATTCCTCTAATAATTATGGTAATTCGTATGGAAATCCTTCTTATAATAATAATAGGAACACTTTTGATCTTGATAATAATATTAAAGAATTTATTAACGCGCAAAAAGTTTTCAACACTACCTTAGAAGAAAAGTTGAATAAGATTGATGATTTGTCTAGAAGCGTTGATAGAATTTCTCACGATGTGGAAAATCTCAAGATGAAAATTTTTATGCCTAAAGTTGAGTAACCAATTAAAGCTCTTTATGTTTCTATGGATGAAAATAAGAAAAGAACCGCTATGCTTAGAGCTAGAAGAGAATTTTTAGAAAAAGCGTTTTCTAGTGATTACTTTTGTAAAAGTGATGAAGATCTTAAAATGATTGGTGTTTCTTCTATTGATTCCTTGTTTAGTAAAGTTAAGATTGATGAAAAAGGGACTCGAGAAGAGTCAACTTTAGCTAGAAGGAGTCCCGATAATTTGGAGGGTGAAAATCATGTTGAGAAAATTGATAAAAGTGGGTTTGAAGAGGTCAAAACTTTAACTAGTGATGTGCCCACTCTTTTGGATTACAAAGACTTTAATTATGATAGTTGCTCTTTGGTTGATTGTATTTCTTTGTTGCAATCCACGATAAATTCACCCCATGCTTATGAACAAAATAAAGCTTTTACTAAACATATTGTTGATGCTATGATGAAAGCTTTAGAAGAAAAGTTGGAATTAGAAGTTTCAATTCCTAGAAAATTGCATGATGAATGGGAACCTACTATCAAATTCAAGATTTAAAATTATGAGTGTTTTCCTTTGTGTGACTTGGGTGCTAGTGTTTCTACAATTCTGAAATCTTTATGTGATGTGCTTGGTCTTACCGGTATTGAAGAATGTTCTTTAAATTTGCACTTGGCAGATTCTACTATTAAAAAACCTATGGGAAGAATTAATGATGTTCTTATTCTTGAAAATAGGAATTATGTGCCCATAGATTTTATTGTTCTAGATATTTATTGCAACCCATCTTGTCCAATTATTCTTGGTAGACCATTTTTACGCACCATCGACGTCGTGATTGATATGAAAGAAGGCAATATTAAGTTCCAATTTCCACTATGGAAGGGTATGAAACACTTCCCTAGAACAAGAATTAGGCCACCATATGAATCAATCATGAGGGAATCTTATGGATCTCGAATCAAAGATGACAAAACTTAGATCCTTGCTTTATGCCTAGCTAAGGGCGTAAAACGATAGCGCTTGTTGGGAGGCAACCCAATGAATAACATTTATTTTTTCTTTTTGATTTCTATTCTTGAGTGTTAGAACAATTATGCTAATGTTATGATTTTTTTGTGTTTTAGTTAGTGTTTGTGCCAAGTAAACCCTTTAGGATCTTCTTGGGTGATAGTTGTTTGATCTTGCTGAAAAACAGAAACTTTTGCACTCACGAAAACAATTCTCATTTTTAACCAGAGAGTGGTAAAACACCAATTCTTTTTACAGGAGATTAATATAAAATTTTCTCAGGTTTTCCTAATTTCTCAAGATTTTTGGAGTTAAAGAAGTATTCGAAATATCCAGATTCCTACAGACTGTTTTGTTTTTGATAGATTCTGTTTTCTTTGCATTGTGTGCTTGTTTTGATGATTCTATGGTTTTCTTTGATGAGTTTTTGCCATAGAAAAGTTTGAATATAGTAGATATAATTCAATAATAAAATATGAATTGGTTTTCTACAATACTTATAATAGTGCTTTGTTTTCTTATACTGACAGATCTTACGAAGGTTTTGTTGAGTTTTGTGTGATTGAAGTTTTCAAGTTTTGAGTTATCTTACGATGGATGAAGGAATAAGGAGTAATAAGAGCCTAAGCTTGGGTATTCCTATGGCACCCCAAGTTATTATCCAAATAGAAGCAAGCAACTAAGCTTGGGGATGCCCCGAGTGGCATCCCCTCTTTCTTCTAAGGACCATACTCGAAGCTATATTTTTATTCGTCACATACTATGTGTTTTGCTTGGAGCGTCTTGTATGATATGAGTCTTTGCTTGTTTTGTTATGTGTTTTAAGTCTTGATTCATTGTTGGACACACCTATTTGAGAGAGCCAAAATTATGCCATGACTTGCTAGAATTTCTCTCCATGCTTCACTTATATCTTTTTGAGCACGGTGTGCTTTAGTATTTTTGAAGAAATGCTCTCTTGCTTCACTTAGATTTATTTGAGAGTTAGTAAAATTTTCAGGAAACTCTCTCTTACTTCACTTAAATTAATTTGAGATAAAGAAATATTGTTCTCGTGATCTTCACTTATATTTTGTTTGAGCTTATCAAAAGCAACACATGACAATTAGTTTCAAAGTGATAGATATCCAAGAAGGATATAATAAAAACCTTCATGAAGATCATTGGACAAAATAAACTTGATTCTTAGTAATAGTTTTGAGATATGATGATGTGATATGTGAGTCATGTTGATGAGTAATTGTGCTTTAGTAAGAATATTGGTGTTAAGGTTTGTGATTCCCTATGCAAGCACGAAAGTCAATAGTTATGCAATGAAATTATATCCTACTTGTGGTGCATTATTCGGTGTTAATTATGCTTAATGCTCGCTTATGAGATTATTCGTTTCTTGGTTGGTCGCTTCTCAATTTTTTGCTAGCCTTCATTTTGCACTAAGTATGATCACTACTTGTGCATCCAAAATCCTTTAAACCAGTTTTGACACATGAGTCCACTATACCTACCTATATGCGGTATTCTTTTGCCGTTCTAAGCAAATTTGTATGTCCCATCTCTAATATTCAAAATAAATTTCTCTTTTTTGTGCTCGTACCGCTCGCGAGGTGGTGAGGGGTGGCTAATATTTTCATGCTAGATGTGTTATTCTCACGATGAGTGTTTATTCACTTGTCATTGCACGAGAGTAAGGCAAAGGTATTAGGGATGCCCAGTCCCGAAATGAAAGATGAATTTACTTTATGTTGTCAGATAATAAATTCCTTGGAAAGTGTTGGTATGGAAGGCACCCGTGGATATGGTTAGCCATGGAAAGTGAAAGTATGGTGGAAAAAGGAATAAACTTTAATTTCTGTTTGGGAACCGCCTATGATACATCTAGCATGGAAAGTGTTGGGAACTCTAAGTCGTTTTCGTTGTTGGGAAAAGTATGCCTCTCAAAATGTGTTTATCTCTCAATTTTCTCTTTGAGCTCTGGCACCTTGTAACATCCCAAAATTCTAAATTTTGGAATGTTATAACAAATAGATAGATTGTTTGTTTGTTTGATTGTTCTGTGATTGATTGACTGAAAGTGAGTGAACTCGAAACTTTTTGAAAGTTAAATGAGAGGGAATAAAAGGACTTTCCCAAACTTTCACCTTTTTGCATTTTGATCTCCGTGAATTCAAATTCTTTTCAAATACAAAACCCTCGAGAGAAGATGATATGACTTCTTCCATTTAATTAAATGAAAAGGGGTTTTTGAAAAGATTTGAATTTTATTTGGAAATATTTCAAATTCAGAAGCTTTAAGCAACTCAATGATTTTCATGAGAGAAGATAAAATGACTTCTTCAAAATATATGAAATACGAGTTGGAAGTTTAAAAGGATCAAATTTAAAGTTCGTTTGAAATTATTTTCAATTTGGAGTTATTTGGGTTTTATTCAAATTATTTTTCTCCAAAAATAAAATATATTGAAAATAGGGTAACATGATTCCCTACATCAAAAAATTGGAGATAAAAAAATTTGAAATCATTTTGGTATTTTTAAAATGATTTTTATTAGGTTTTATTGTAGAAGTAGCACTGTTTGAATTATTTGAACTTTTGCGAATTTTATTTGGCACTAGGGAAATGTCCACGTTGTAGAAAATCTTTTTCTGAAAATTTTGATATATAATATGCCTATATAAAATATTATTTTATTATCGTTATTCAGTTTTCTTTTTTTGTTTCTATATAAAAAAAGAAAAGATCTACACGTGCGTCTAGAACTAACCGCCGCCCACATGCGTAGCATAATAGCAGGCCGGCCCATTTTTCTTTTGTTTTCTTTTATCTTTTTTTATTTATTTTATTTTCGTTAATGTTTAGTTTTTTTTTGAAACAAATTTCAGAAAAAAATAGACTTCGAAAAGGAAAAAAACTACAGCCCGTGTACGCGCGGCCGGCCAAGGCCTTTAGGCCCGTGCGAGGCGTTAGCCTTTTTCTTCTCTATTTCGTATATTTTCGTCTACCTTTAGTCCCACATTGCCTAGCCTTTAACCCTTAAACCTCTTTTTCACCTATAAATATATACCCATAGAGCCTCTAAAAATCATCCGATTCGGGTTAAATCAATATTTTGGTTTAACTAGATTTATTTAATAAAAATATATTTCTTCTCTCCGGCGCGACTTCTGGAAATTGTCTCTTCTCTCCAAAGTTGTCTTTTCTCTGCCTTATAAAGGTATCTTTCTTTGTTTTTTATACTTCCGTAGTTTATTATTTCTAGACTAATACGATAGAATAATTAGATTATCAATTAGTCTACGTATTTATACATTAGACCTTAGTTGTAGCTATTTTTTTTCCGTAAAACAACTTGGCCCTGATTTTTCAAATAGTCATAAATTTTCACTCATTTATCCAAATTAGATGAAACCAGCGTCTATAGCTTCGTCTTGTTTTCACCTATCCAGTGAACCTGTCATGTCAACTTTTTGAAATTTTCAAATTTCGAATTTTGTTCAGATTCATATTCAAACTTCTTTTGATCATAACTTGAGTTTTATAACTCTGATTTAGTTGATTCTTTTTGCAAATCGAAGCTCTTGACTTAAACTTTCTGATAAGGCCAAATTTATATAATTTTGGTACTCTTAGAAATTGTTTTATGTTGCAAGAGTTATTTGCCTGGTTTGATGTTTTTTGAATCGTCTTCTTCGATCTTTCCGATCTTTTGAGTGATTGCTTATGTGTGGTTACTATTGCTTGCTCACGATAGATTAAACAGAGTGTGATGAGTAGAAATATCAAGAGTTATGAGTGTGAATCATCTTCATCAACAGTACAAGGCAAGTAACACTTTGATCATACCCCTTTATCACCCAGTTTTTATGCATTAGTTCCAATCCTCAAACATGGCATGGTTAGGATGACATTAACTTGTGGGTTGGGAAGTAGTTGATGAGGTAGAACCTATTGCCCTGTTACATTCAAACCCTGGGGAGTTACTTCTACGCATTGCTTATATTGCTATGCTATGCTCGTAGACGTGGTTTGGGTGAGTGAAATCCATGACCGATGTAAGATTGTTAATGAATGGTTCAACTTAAGGTGGCAACTTAAATTTACATCTGGGTGGATTGAGGCACCTGGAGTACCCAGTGTTGCCTGTATTTTTTTGGAAATCCCGGAGTACCCGTGTGATCTTCCTATGGACCACCACCCAGGCTCAAAGGGAACTGAGATTTTTCATGCTAGAAACTTCCGTGTGCAGCCACAAGCTATTATGGGCTCTAACATAGTTGAGTAAGTTACGTGAAGCTCTTGAAGAGGTAGATCAGCAGGTAGTGGGTTTGTAGGTTTGGTATGGTCTACCCGGAGTAGAGAGTTAATGTTTCTGAAAGACTGTGTCTCGGTCATCCGTTTCTCAAACATCATCTAGTGCGAGAAATCCAACGGAGGCGATCGAGTCTTGTGGGGAAAAATGCGCAAACCTCTGCAGAGTGTATAAACTAATCATGGTTAGCCATGTCCCCGGTTATGGACAATCTTGAGTATCTAGTACTTGGAGTATCTTAAGTATCTCACCACTCTTAATTAATATTGTTGGGTTGTTAATCACTTTATTTGGGATTGAGTTGGAGGAACCTTCTCAATGATGTTTCAACTACCATGATAGTTAAATTAAAATCTATTCCTTTGTTGTAGGGAAAAATTGGCTTTTCGCAAAAACATTATAACCATAGAGCTTTTCCACCAGCCAAATATGCATGTAGTGATAGCCTTTATTCATCATTATCCTATGGTGTGAATTTGCCAGTACATTCAATGTACTGACCCTCTGTGGCTGCAATGTCTCATGTTGCAGGACTTCTTATGACACGGAAGTGATACGTTAGGGTTACGATTTCTACACTCAACTTTGCCGTTGGTGTTGATGGGAATCCACAACCTTGTTGTTACTTCCGCTATTTGGATTGAGGTAATAGTATTTACGTTATTTTATACATGTGATTTACCTCTGTTATAAATCCTCGAGTACTGTGTGTGTTAGCATACCGATCAGGGATGACACTTAAGCACAGAGACTTGACCGTCTGAGGTCGGGTCGCTACAACATGGTATCAGAGCACATGTTGACTGTAGGATGTGACCCCTAGAAACTGGCAAGCCCATAGGAAGGATTTTCTCTAAAACTTTCTTTTTCAAAAAGATCTTTTACCTCTCTTCTCTTCTGAGCTTATTCAAATATTCCCTTTTAATGAGACCATACCCCTTTTCCCTTTCGACCACGAAGATTCGACTAATGAGACCACTCCAAGAAGTACAAGATATCAGACAACTAAGACCACTTCGGAATGAAGAGGATTTTACCATGAATTATAATAATGGAAACTACAACGGTTGAAGACTCCGAAGACTAGGAGAATTTGAAGGCCCTGTAGAATTTCTAGATTTGTATGACCTAGGAAGGCACCCCTTATGGAACTTGGCAGACTAAGGAAGCTGTTAATACCCGAGATCAAGGTGTATCAGAGAAAGACCGAAACATGGAGCATGAGAACTCAAAGTTTTGTCAAGAAAACCCTAAGGCAGGAGATATCAACTATGGAAGATAGCTCATGGCAATGACAAGGGCAGAAACACGGTTATCCGTGATGTCATCGCCACTGATACTATGGTCACCGAGCTGAGCTAAGCATGCATTTCTTCGGAAGGATTGGATGGTAGAAGGCTGATGGAGCACCTATCAGTAAGATGAAGTTTTAACCTTAGCTGGTGTATCGCCAGAATCTGGTGTAATACATCAAGAATTTTAAGATGGGGCTCCAGGAAGCCGTATTAGACAAGGAAGCATTTCGTGAAGAACTCAGGAACCAGAAGCTGAAAGTAGCCAAGCTGGAGGAGCTACAACCTCAAGATACCGGAGATTTGTCAGGAACTGAAGGACAGTAGGACCATGGTTCATGCCAAGGATGTTGAAACCCAGAAGTTTGGAACGCAACCCCAGAATATTGAAGGACGTCATGAGAGACTTTGCGTCGACGGAGATGATCTGGCAAAATAACTTGAGAAGGACAAGCACGATCGAAAGAAGCCATCGGAGACATGAACGAGACTCGAAGAGTTTGACGACTTTGAAGATTCATTGACCTTTAGAAGACCAAGACCATGTTATATACCTACGTTAGATGCGACGATTCTAAGCTGTCATTTGTTTGATGTTTTTCCGACAGCCACAAATAAAATCTGTCTCTTCAAAACTATTGTTTGTATTGTGTGCATCCCCCTTTGTCTCTCTCATCTCACCCCAAACCCATGGACCCAATAGAGGACGAATGGAGATGAACTCATGTTTCCCTGGACCGATAAGTCAATTGGAGACGGACCGATGGATTCAGAACATAGAGGATCACATGAAGAATAACCCTATAGCCGGAAACGATATGGCCCAGCATGCTCTTCAGTGCTTTGAAAGAGGTGCTGCTACTTGGTGGAGGATGTACCAAACCATGAATGGATGGCAAGGAGTAACCACTTGGAAAGAATATAAGTTGACTCTGCAAAGATCTCATCTTGTGTCCCAGAAGTTGAAGCCTTATGGAAAGGATATGAAGAAACCTTGTGCATGCAAGATTTGTGGAGAAATAGGACACACCCATAAAGAACACAAGGATGGATGCCCTAATTGTGAAGGAAGTCACCTAGTTGAAGAATGACCAACTAGGTAGATTACTTGTTTCTTGTGTGAAGGGATTGTTGGGTTTCGTAGTAATTTCAAAAAATTTCCTACGCTCACGCAACATCATAGTGATGTATAGCAACGAGAGGGGAGAGTATGATCTATGTACCTTATAGATCGACAACGGAAGCATTTGGTTGATGTAGTCGTACATCTTCACGGCCCGACCGATCAAGCACCGAAACTACGGCACCTCCGAGTTCTAGCACACGTTCAGCTCAATGACGATCCCCGGACTCCGATCCAACAAAGTGTCGGGGAAGAGTTCCGTCAGCACGACGGCGTGGTGACAATCTTGATGTACTACTGCAGCAGGGCTTCGCCTAAACTCCGCTACAATATTATCGAGGACTATGGTGGAAGGGGGCACCGCACACGGCTAAGAATATGATCACGTGGATCAACTTGTGTGTTTCTGGGGTGCCCCTGCCTCCGTATATAAAGGACTAAAGGGGGGAGTGCGACCGGCCTAGGAGAGGCGCGCCAGGAGATTCCTACTCCCTCTGGGAGTAGGATTCCCCCCCCCCCCCAATCCTAGTTGGAATAGGATTCACGGAGGAGGGAAGAGAGAGAGGGTGGCCGGCCCCCTCTCCTTGTCCTATTCGGACCAAGGGAGGGGAGGGGCGCACAGCCCACTTCGGGCAGCCCCTTCTCTTTTCCACTAAGGCCCACTATGGCCCATCTAGCTCCCGGGGGGTTCCGGTAACCTCCCGGTACTCCGGTAAAATCCCGATTTCACCCGGAACACTTCTGATATCCAAACATAGGCTTCCAATATATCAATCTTTATGTGTCGACCATTTCGAGACTCCTCGTCATGTCCGTGATCACATCCGGGACTCCGAACAAACTTCAGTACATCAAAAATGCATAAACTCATAATATAACCGTCATCGAAACCTTAAGCGTGCGGACCCTACGGGTTCGAGAACAATGTAGACATGACCGAGACATGTCTCTGGTCAATAACCAATAGCGGAACCTGGATGCTCATATTGGCTCCTACATATTCTACGAAGATCTTTATCGGTCAGACCGCATAACAACATACGTTGTTCCCTTTGTCATCGGTATGTTACTTGCCCAAGATTTGATCGTCGGTATTCCAATACTTAGTTCAATCTCGTTACCGGCAAATCTCTTTACTCGTTCTGTAATACATCATCCCGCAACTAACTCATTAGTTGCAATGCTTGCAAGGCTTAAGTGATGTGCATTACCGAGAGGGCCCAGAGATACCTCTCCGACAATCAGAGTGACAAATCCTAATCTCGAAATACGCCAACCCAACATGTACCTTTGGAGACACCTGTAGAGCTCCTTTATAATCACCCAGTTACGTTGTGACGTTTGGTAGCACACAAAGTGTTCCTCCGGCAAACGGGAGTTGCATAATCTCATAGTCATAGGAACATGTATAAGTCATGAAGAAAGCAATAGCAACATACTAAACGATCGGGTGCTAAGCTAATGGAATGGGTCATGTCAATCAGATCATTCACTTAATGATGTGATCCCGTTAATCAAATAACAACTCATTGTTCATGGTTAGGAAACATAACCATCTTTGATTAACGAGCTAGTCAAGTAGAGGCATACTAGTGACACTTTGTTTGTCTATGTATTCACACATGTATTATGTTTCCGGTTAATACAATTCTAGCATGAATAATAAAAATTTATCATGATATAAGGAAATAAATAATAACTTTATTATTGCCTCTAGGGCATATTTCATTCAGGGACTACCCACTATCCTGCTCAGTGTCACATTTACCCCATGGTACGAAGAACCGTACAACAGAAGAAAGAAGTAAAGAAAGGAGCCCTTATGGAAATTTTAGAAGAACCCGTGATGAAGGAAGATGTCAGAGACACACCCAAAGAAGAACCAATTAGACCCTGCAGCAAGTCATGCTATTCATGTGGAGAAGGAGGACACATCTCCCAGAATTGTATGAATGGGGATCTAGTAGTATTCCCGACGGAGGAAGTAGAGTATGACCCACAAGAAATAGAAGCCATGATTGGAACAGAAAAGTCTAGGAAGAGAAGTAGATTGGATTCCAGGAAGGACCTGAGTCATATCACCTGTTTCAGGTACAAGGAGTCAGGGCACTACTCCAGCAGTTGCCCAAAAAGGAAACCTCGAGACTTGACAGAAGTAATATGTTTTCGTTGTAATGAAGCAGGGCATTTTGCCAGAGAATTCCCCAAGGAGAAGGAGACTTGTGATAATTAGTGGTGTCTGTGAGAAGTATAGTAGTAGTAGTGAGAACATTTTCCTTTATATTGAGGTGTTGAGTTGAGGCATGTAATGGAAGTGAGGGAGATTGTAATACTTTGAGAATTTGAGAAAGTTAGCATCGTTGGTACTGATTTGGATTTTATGAGTAGTTACTCTATGAAGAAAGATTTTGACCATTTCTGAGGATATGAGAAATATGGTCTATGGATGAGTTTGTGCATTTCAAGGGTGGTAGTACCCTGTAAGAACCCTTGACCCCTGGAAAAGATAAGGATACTCCACTGAGTGGATTTAGGACAAAATGAATACGAGTTTTGCCTCGATATGTGTGATACCCCAAGAGTATGTGGGATGAAGTTGGAGACCGTCAGATGTTTGGACCAAATGTGATCAAGGAGTCAGAAGAGAATGTTAAGTTGATTCGAGATAGACTGAAGGTAGCCCAGTCCAGGCAGAAGAGTTATGTAGACTCAAAAACGCAAGGAGGAAATCTATGAGATTGGAGACAGAGAATGTCTTCGTGTGTCCCCTCTGCGAGGAGTTAAACGATTTGGAGTTAAGGGAAAGTTAGCCCTGAGATTTGTAGGACCATACCGAGTTTTGGAGCGTATGGGAGAAGTGGCCAACAAGTTGGAGTCACCCGAAAGACTGTCGAGAGTTCATGATGTGTTTCATGTTTCCCAGTTGAAGAAGTGCCATGCAGAGATGGCCAATATTCCCCTGTAAGGATGCTTGACCCTGGAAAGGATATTGATGTTCCACGATGTAGAATATGGACTTCATATAAGTTTTTTATCTCGGTATGAGGGATATCCCACGAGGATGAAGAGATGAATTACTATTGGATATAAAGGAGGTATGATGTTGGTATTATGGATCAATGGAAACACCATGATGAATCTGAGTAATCATGTCCTAGTTTGGTGCCAATAGAAGGAAGGGAAACAGTACAATAGGAAGGATTTAAGAATGCCTGGAAGTTGGAAGTTGGAATAATGATCAGTTGCCTGATGATAAATTCAGGGACTACAAGTGATGAGGTGGGCCATAACCCACAGGCCCAGGACCTGCCAAGAAGCAAGCACATTCTTGCTGAAGGAAAAAACCTGGAAGAAGTTATGATTTTATCGATAGACGATCTTATAGGAGTAACGCAAAACCTGAGAGTTGTGAAGGAACGATAGATGTTTGTTTGGCTTGCAGAATCAATGGATTTATCCAAACCTTGGATCGTCGACAAGAAAAATTCTGCAATGCTTGTGAGGATGACCGAGTGTTAGAATGCGAGATTCGCTAAACCGTGTACAAAGTAATGATTTGGGTGCGGGATGGATTGATCACCATACTGACTTACTCTTATTATTCGCCTTGCTATATGGGATGGTAAATCTGAGTGACTTGCCTATAGTAGAGAGACGGCGATATTAAACCTTGTTTGAACCTAGAATGGTATAAGTATTTTCCCTTGTACAAGGCAGCTGTTGCCACACGTAGGATATACGGTGAGGATCAACCCAGACCCATTTCCTGCAGGAGAAACCATAAATTGTTGACCACCATGAGATATCGATAGTTGTTTAGTATTGGCGCCAGACCCATCAGCTAAGAGGACCCAGTCTCGGGATAACCTTACCAAGATGAAAGGACAGAAGTATTGAGGAAAAGGTTATGCCACTACCGGAAGAGCCAGAGACGGAATTATACTGAATATCTGAGAAGACCGGCCCTGTCAAGAATAAGGATGGAGTATATGAGTATTGATGGGACCGTGACAATGTTTCTAAGGGTGGTAGTACCCCAGACCCCCTCCTGCGACAATTGATGGATTCTGAGGAGACCCCCAAACCCTAACCTTTTTCTTGCTAGCCTCTCCGAATCTCGAGGACGAGATTCATTTTAAGGATGGTAGGTTTGTAACATCCCAAAATTCTAAATTTTGGAATGTTATAACAAATAGATAGATTGATTGTTAGTTTGATTGTTCTGTGATTGATTGACTGAAAGTGAGTGAATTCGAAACTTTTTGAAATTTAAATGAGAGGGAATAAAAGGACTTTCCCAAACTTTCACCTTTTTGCATTTTGATCTCCGTGAATTCAAATTCTTTTCAAATACAAAACCCTCGAGAGAAGATGATATGACTTCTTCCATTTAATTAAATGAAAAGGGGTTTTCTGAAAAGATTTGAATTTTATTTGGAAATATTTCAAATTCAGAAACTTTAAGCAACTCAATGATTTTCATGAGAGAAGATAAAATGACTTCTTCAAAATATATGAAATACGAGTTGGAAGTTTAAAAGGATCAAATTTAAAGTTCGTTTGAAATTATTTTCAATTTGGAGTTTTTGGGTTTTATTCAAATTATTTTTCTCCAAAAATAAAATATATGAAAAATAGGATAACATGATTCCCTACATCAGAAAATTGGAGATAAATAA
>NC_053023.1:323630687-323700958 GCF_003073215.2 Triticum urartu | reverse complement strand
CCATCATTTTACCCTTAATAGCAACGATACAAACGTGTCATGTCCCTTTCTGTCACTGAGATTGACCACCGCAAGATCGAACCCATTACAAAGCACCTCTTCCCATGGCAAGACAAATCAATCTAGTTGGCCAAACCAAACCAATAAATCGGAGAAGAAATATGAGGCTATAGTAATTACTCATAAAAGAGTTCAGAGAAAACTCAAATAATATGCATGGATAGATCTGGTCATAAACTCACAATTCATCGGATCCCAACAAACACACTTCAAAGAGTCTTTACATCGAATAGATCTCTAAGAACACCGAGGAGAACATTGTATTGAAGATCAAATTGAGAGAAGAAGCCATCTAGCTACTAACTATGGACCCATAGGTCTGTGGTAAACTACTCATGCATCATCGGAGGGCTGATGTACAGCCCCTCCGTGACGGAATCCCCCTCCGACGGAGTACTGGAGAAGGCCCCCAGATGGGATCTCATGGTTCTGGAACTTGCGGCGGCAGAAAAAGTATTTCGGGTGTCCCTCTGGTGCCAGGGGAATATTTGACTATTTATAGAGGTGGAATTAGGGTTTGATGTGCCACGAGGGGCACACAAGCCTAGGGGACGCGCCCCTAGGGCTTGTCGCTCCCTCGTGGCTCCTCTGACCTCCTCCCGAACCTTCTAGGGTGTCTTCTGGTCCAGAAAAAATTAATCCAAAGTTTTTTCTTCGTTTGGACTTCGTTTGATATTGATTTTCTGAAAAGCCAAAAACATGCAAAAAACAACAACTAGCACTGAGCACTGAGTTAATAGGTTAGTCTCAAAAATGATATATATAATTGCATCTAATTACATATAATACATCCAAAATTGATACTTTAATAACATGAAACAATAAAAAATTATAGATACGTTGGAGATGTATCAAGCATCCCCAAGCTTAATTCCTGCTCGTCCTTGAGTATGTAAATGATAAAAACATAAATTTTTATGTGGAATGCTACCTATCACATTCATCATATATTCTTTCCTTATGTAAAATGGATATTTGGACTTGAATGATTTAAAGCAATAGTCTAGAATTTGACATGAAAACATTAATACTCAAGCATATCGACAAGCAACCATGTCTTTCAAAATATCAACGCTAAAGAAAGTAATCCCTAGCCCATTATGCTCAATCATTGATCCATTCATGAAACACACTCAAATATTAGCTACATCCAGTACACAAGTATGACAATAGTGTTCCCTAGTTGGTGCTTTATAAGAGAAGATGGAGACCCAAATAAAAATAAAAATTTGCATAAAAGTAAATACATAGGACCTTCGCGGAGGAAAACAGAGATTTGCAGAGGTGCCAGAGCTCAAAGCTTAAATTGGAGAGGAAAAAATATTTTGAGAGACATGCTTTTCCTGTTAATGAAAACCACTGGGAATTCCCAATATCTTCCCTCCTAGACAAATTATAGGCATTCTCAAACAGAAAGTAAACTTTATTTCCTTTCCACCATTCTTTCACAATCCATGGCTAGCCGCATCCACAGGTGCCTTCCATACCAACACTTTACAAGGAGTTTATTATCATCATATTTTTTTTCATTTCGGGATTGGACATCCCTATTACCTGCCACACTCTCGTGCAATGACAGGTGAATAAACACTCATCGTGAGAATAAAATACTTAGCATGGAAAATATTGGCCACCCCCTACAACTTCATGAGTGGCACAGGCACACAAACGGAAATTCGTTTTGAAAATTAGAGTTGGCACATGCAAATTTACTTGGGACGTCATGGAGATACCGCATATAGGTAGGTATGGTGGACTCATATGGCACAACTTTGGATGTTAGGAGTTGGATGCACAAGCAGCATTCCCGCTTAGTACAAGTGAAGGCTAGCAAATATATTGAGAAGCAACCAACCAAAAAATGAAAACAGTCATAAACGCGCATTGAACATAATTAACACTGAATAATGCACCACAAGTAGGATATAACTTCATTGCATAACTATTGACTTTATGTGCATGCATAGGGAATCACAAACCTTAACACCAATATTATTACTAAAGCATAATTACTCACCAACATGACTCACATATCACTATCTCCATATCGCAAAACTATTGCAAGAATCAAATTTATCATATCCAATGATCTATATGAAAGTTTTTATTATATCCCTCTTGGATATTCATCATATTGGGACCAAATTAATATCTTATGCTAATTACCATTGCTATTATCAACTCTCAAAAAGATATAAGTGAAGCATGAGACTGCGAATATTTCTTCAAAATTTTATTAACTCTCAAAAAGATATAAGTGAAGCATGAGAGTATATTTCTTTAAAATTTCTCAACTCTCAAAATAATATAAGTGAAGCATGAGAGTTTATTTCTTTAAAAAAATCAACTCTCAAAATAATATAAGTGAGGCATGAGAGTTTATTTCTTTAAAATATAACCACCACATGCTCAAAAAGATATAAGTGAAGCACTAGAGCAACCGCCTAGCTCAAAAAATTTAAGTGAAGCACATAGAGTATTCTAGCATGATATGCATGTGGTTCTCTCAAACAAGTATGTTCAGCAGGGATGATTGTGACAAAATAAAAAGAAAACAAAGCAAAGAATCATATATCACAAGACGCTCCAAGCAAAACTCATGACGTGTGACGAATAAAAATATAGCTCCAAGTCAAATTACCGATGGTCGTTAGAAGAAAGAGGGGATGCCTTCCGGGGCATCCCCAAGCTTAGTTGCTTGGCAGTCCTTGAATATTACCTTGGGGTGCCTTGGGCATACCCAAGCTTAGGCTCTTGCCACTCCTTATTCCTTCATCCATCGTGATCTAACCCAAAACTTGAAAACTTCAATCGCACAAAACTTAACAAACCCTCTGTGAGGTCCATTAGTATAATAAAGCAAATTACCACTTTAAGTATTGTTTTAAACCCATTCATATTTTGTTATTGCATTATACCTACTATATTCTATCTTTACCATGGCTTATACCCCCCCCCCCTATACAATCCATAGATTCATCAAAATAAGCACATAATGCAATGAAAACAGAATCTGTCAAAAAGAGAACAATCTGTAGTAATTTGAACATTGACCATAGTTTTGTAACCCCAACAATTCAGGAAAATTAGGACAATATGGGAAATTTATATATCAATCATGTGTAAAAAAATTCATAAATTTATCACTCTCCAGCAGAGCACATTAATTCTGCTACTGGACGCAAAAGTTTCTGTTGATGCACAGAATCAAACACTACAAAAAGATACACTTCCGTGATGATACGTGTTTGTCACAGTAGGTCATGTTTTCTGTCATGCATGTACATCCATGACAATTTTATGATAGAATCAAGATAGTCATACCTGTGCTGTCGTAGAAGTGTTCCATGACAATACCAAAATTATCATCACGGAAGTGTTCACTTCCATGACGATAAATGACGCGTCATGGAAGTGCTTTCCTCAGGGTAACCGACACGTGGCATCCAAGAGAGGAACTATCAAGCACGATTTCCCCGACAAGCTCCTCAAGTTCCTCCGCAAGCTCGACAAGAACCACAAGTTTGCCAAGTGCAACTCGATAATGACAACCTATAACGACCAAACCTCGAAGGATTTGAGTCTCTGTGCTTACCGTGCTAGTCCCTGGATTGAACTCGCTAACACACACAGTATAGATGAATACCAGAATAGCAAGTGCATCATTTATTACATCGTATGATCCAGAATATATAAAATACAACAATCTGCATAGCACTTGGCTAGCTTTATTCAATCAAACAGCGGAAAAGTAGCAAAAAATAACGATGAGTCCCATCATAGCCCACTGGCAATGCTGAGTGCAGACTCGCGACCCTAACGGTACCTTACTCTTCGTCTGAATATCCTGCAACATGAGACGTTGCAGCCATATATGTCAATACTTGGAATGTATTGGCAAGTTACACAGGAGTAATAATATAGCAGACCTACATGTATATGCATAGTATATCAAAAGGAAGGCTTGAGGGTTTATTTTTGCAGAAAGCTGATTTTGTCCTCATAGCTACCTAATAGTCAAATTTTTATTTAGTTCCTTTATTACTACAATTATATACACAAGGTTGAGTTGGCAAAATCAACTCCAACCTACCCTTTACTAAGTTGCCCAACAAATTTATTAAGTGTCACATCTGTCAAGATCATCCAACAACTGTAATGGCATAGTGGCTCAAATTTTCCATAACCGGGGGCACGGCTAATCATGATTAGTTTTAATACTCTACAGATTTTAGTATGCTTTACCCATTAGACCCAATCCGAAGATTGAGACGAAGTCTTTCAGAAGAAGTTCCCTTAACCACCTGACGGCCACATCCCACCTATGTATGCTACATCTGTCGACACTGTCTAGGCCAGGGTTCCAACAACTGATCAACTAAGCCAGAGCCCATATAGCCAGTGGCCGCACATGGAAGCTACTAGTCACTAAGTCTGTCTGATCTTTTTGAACCTTGGCGGCATTCCACTTAGGGTGCACTCTCATGAGCGCATGGCCTTAGAAAAGGTGCAAGACCCCATGATGCCTTCCCTCAACACCAAGCAATACCACTTCTGCCCAGAGGTGAGTTAAATCCTGAGTTACTACTCAATTGTTATATATATATAATCCTCACATAAGTTCAATGAATACTCGACCCAATCCCAGTCTATATAGCATAGCAACTACAACTACCACGATTTGCAAAAGACGGGAAGATAGCTCAACAGCATAGCAAAATAATATAATAATCCTATACATGCATATATTCATAGTGTGATATAACTACATGCATAGAAAACAATAGGTAAAGGATGATCAACATGTAACTTGCCTTGGTTCTGGTTCAGAAAGTCACACTCCTGACAATAGCTCGCGTCGCACTCCGGACAATCTACATGTTTCACACAATTCAACAAATCAATCATCGGAACACGAATAGAACCAAAATAAAAACCAACAGCAAGAAAAGCATTTTTAAAACACAACAACAGCAGCATAACAACACCTAAATTGCAATATGGTCACAAAGCAAAAAGAATCACTCAAATTCGATAAGCGGTTTGAAAGTTACGGCCTTCGGAAGGTTTAATTCAAATTCAAACGAATTCAAATTTGAACATTGCAAACATGTGATATTTTGGTACTGTGATAAAGGGTTGGTTTTTGTGAGATCATAGAAAAAAGAATTACCTAGTTTGGATATATAGAATAAAAGATATAACTAAAAGAAGTTAGGGAACAAAAGCAACAGAAAACTCCTGCACTGTTAGTGCGTGTATTGTAGCTGGTTGCCACGTGGCAGCACGTGATTGGTTGGAGCCTACTCTGTGCGCGCGTGCTCACCAGAGAACAGAGGGCGGCGGCGGTGGCTCTCCGGTGGTGCTCCGGCGAAGACGAAGGGACGGACGGGTGCAGCGTTGAGTGGCGGAGGTGGTGGTGAGGTCAAACGGCGACGGGGCTACCTCGGGCGGCGGTGGCGAGCTCGTGAATTCTGGCATGCTCCGTCGGCGGCGGTTGGGCTTGTTTCCCTCGGCTGGCTGTGATTTGGGCAACGCCAGGGTGTCAGGAAGGTGAGCACTAGAGAGGGCGTTCGAGTGGGGCAGTCTGCGTGGCTCGGCGGGTCCTTACGGCGCGGGAACGGACGGTGAACGACGGCGGCCTCGGAGCTCCTCCGGCGAGATCCAAACGGCGCAGCGGCTTCATGCAAATGAGGAGGGGTGGGGAAGAGTGCACGGTAGGGTTCCTCGAGTAGCTGTCCTCGCGTGCGGCGTCCTTGGAGGGCACTGGATCGACCAGTGCGCCAAATCGATCCGGGTTTGACCTCGGCGTGCGTGCGGCGGTCCGGTTCGGTGAAGGGGACGAGCAGGGCGCGGGACCCGCTATCAGCAGCTGGAGGCAAGGGGTGGATCGGGCGCGGGTCGGGTGCGAGCGAGCGGGCGTACCGCTTCGCTAGGTTTAGCGGCTGCGGCTGTTGCGGACTGTGCCGCGGGCAGTGGGCCAGGCTGTGGCGGCTAGCTGGGCCGTGGTGCAGCGCTGCGCTGCGTGCTGCTGGGCCGCGGCTGCGCGACTGGGCCGGCTGGCTGCAGCGCTGCGGCGCTGTGTTTTTTTAAACACAATAGCAGAAAACAAAATAAATAAAATAACATACACAATATAAAATCTAAATAAAAATACACACAGTAAAAATAGCCCTATAGCTATAAACTACAGGAACACTAGTTCCAATACTAATGCAATTTTGGAAATTCATTTCGATGCAAAAGGCCACACAAACAGTAAAATAACACACAATTAAAATATTTAGGAGATTGCAAAAATTACCAGAACATATCAGATGAACTGGAAATAATATTCTGCACATTATGAACATTTTTAAAATAGGGGAGAAGTCATGTTATCTCCACTCCAAATAAATTGCCTTTTGTTGCATAATGATTTGAATATTCTGAAAAAGCAAATAATGCAATAAAAATATGATATGCATATGAATGATCTAATAACATCCTAATTTAGGAAAATTGGGATGTTACAAACCTGCCCCTCTTAAGATGAATCCCGCCCTCGAGATTCGGGCTGGCTACCAAATAGGTGTGGGTGATCCTGCCTGAGATCTTCCTCTCATTCCCAGGTAGCTTCCTCCTTTTTTTTGAATAGAGAAGTGCCCCGAAGGACCCAGACTTACATTAGATAAGCTTCAAAGCACACTTTACATCAGGACCGAAAGAAAAATAAAGATTACAACAAAGTCCCAGACTTTTGCATGGAGAACCCCTAACTGAAAGATTAAAACGCAATCGGGTCCATGGCAGCCTTCGCTCAGATTGAACCTCGCCGTCGCCGGGGACGAACCACTTGGGGCGACGAGATCGCCATGGGTGCAGCACGTGCATCCCAGAGCCTCTGAACGAAAACTGGAACTGCCTCCCATAAGGCATGCAAGCCAGGAGGAAAGGGGTTGGCCGCCCTTCGACCAGAAGAAGCAGAGGGTCGATGAAGACCGGCAGCCGACTGCAGGCGCCGTAGCTCCACCATAGAATCCTCTGCTGATGAGCTCAAACCCGACCATCAATCTTCAGCTCAATACTTCCCCACCCCTCTTCATCCACCACCTTGGCGGCATCAAGTGGAGGAAGGTAGCAATGAGGCCTCCTGCAAGTGGTAGGCATGTACATCTCCTGCTGCTCTATCTCTCTTCCCACAACCATGGTGGCAAGAACAGATCGAGGAAGAAGAGCATCTGGCGCACCATATTGGGATTTATTACAACAAGAAAAGGGGGGAGAAGTGGGGACGAAACCGGACGGGCCTAAGCATCGCCATGGATCCGGCTGAGGGAAGCCGCCGAAGGATCTGCTGCCAGGGATCATCCTTGCCTCCGCCTTTTCGCCACCAGCGTGGCCCCAAGGGAGAGTTGAACAACCACCTAGACAAGATCCAAAACGCAGCTCCACTTTATTTTCCAGAGAGAGACACTCACACACTACTAGACCTAGGATCCAGACCTCCATCCCACCCAGCGCCGGCCACCATGGCCACCGGCGGCGAGGGGGAGGGAGGCCGGATGGGGAAGCTGGAGGTGGAGCTCTCAAGGGATACGGCAGAACGCCAGTCCAGAAAGTCGATGGTCACCGGTAGCTTCCTCCTCTGTATGATAATCCCACTGAACCTTGCATAACTTGATTGTCTTGGTGCGAGTAACTCTCTCTGCTGTCTCCAAAATCTTAATAGGCTTCTCCTCATATGTCAAATCACTCTCCAACTAAATTGCCTCAAGTGGCACTATGTCCCTCAATGGAACATCCATCATCTCTGCATGGCACTTCTTCAACTGAGATACATGAAACACATTATGAACTCCAGACAAAGATTCTGGCAACTCCAGCTGATAAGCTACCTCTCCTCTACGCTCCAAGATCTTGTAAGGCCCCACAAAACATGGTGCTAACTTACCTTTGATTCCAAACCTCTTAATTCCATGATGTGGTGAAACTCGAAGATATGCACGGTCTCCTACCTCATATGTCACCTCCTTTCGTTTTGCATCTGCATAACTCTTCTGCCTGGACTGTGCTATCTTCAGCCTATCACGAATCAACTTGACCTTCTCCTCAGCATATCTGATCAAGTATGGTCCAAAGAATTGACGCTCTCCAACCTCATCCCACATCAACGGTGTCCTGCACTTCCTACCATACAATACCTCAAATGGTGCCATCTTTAGACTAACCTGATAACTGTTATTATATGAGAACTCTGCATAAGGTAAATTATCATCCCAACTGGACCCATAGTCCAAAGCACAAGCTCCCAACATATCCTCCAAAATCTGATTTACCCACTCTGTCTGCCCATCTGTCTGTGGATGGAAAGCTGTACTGAACTCCAGCCTGGTGCCCAAGGATTCATGCAACTAACACCAAAATTTGGATGTGAACTGAGTACCTCTATCAGACACTACCTTACTTGGAACTCCATGCAAACAAACAATTTTAGACATAAATTTTTGCTAGCTGAGCACTGGTATACGTAGTCTTTACCGGGATGAAGTGAGCAACTTTAGTCAAACGATCAACAATTACAGAAATAGAATCATAACCTGATCGAGTCCTGGGTAGACCTGTAATGAAATCCATACCAATCTCATCCGACTTCCAATCAGGTATAGGCAATGGCTGTAAGAAACCTGTTGGTCGCTGATGTTCTGCCTTAACTCTCTGGCACACATCACATGTTGCAATATATCCAGCAATTTCCCTCTTTAGGCTAGGCCACCAAAAATCTTTCCCTCAAATCCAAATACATCTTAGTATTACCTGGATGAATAGAATAGGGTGAATCATGCGCCTTCTGAAGAATCAACTTCCTGATATCTGCATCTTGAGGTACACAAATACGCTTCTCAAACCATATGGCTCCATGTTCATCCTCATGGAAACCTTCTGCCTTACCTTTAACCATGTTCTCTTTTATCTCAGCAATCTCCTTATCACCCTTTTGAGCTTCTCTGATCCTGTCAAGAAAAGTAGGCTTTACCTGAAGTGTTGCCAAATATCCCTTAGGAACCATCTCCAACCTGAGATTCCTGAACTGCTCACATAACTCCGGTGGCATATTATCAATATTAATTGCATTAGCATGGCTCCTACGACTCAATGCATCAGCAACAACATTAGCCTTACCAGGATGATACTGCACATTCAAATCATAATCCTTAATAATGATAGAGGCAAAGGTGTCCCGATGTTTCGATGAGATGGTGGCTATCGTTTTCTGTGGGAGTCAACCTTGACGATCCGACTACGAACGTGCGAGACGTCGCGCCTTAGCAATCGCTAAACCAACTTCCGAGGGTTATTGACCACGCCGGAGCACGATCAACCTGATCACGAGGGCCTGTTTCCTGCGAGCAAACAAATAACAAGCAAGAAACTAAGATTGCAATCTGGATATTGCGAATATAAGAGGAAAGCTTTATTAATGAAGGTGGGGTTCTGTGACGCCTTGGTCTGGTCGTTGAACACAAACGAAGTACGCGAAGTTGCAGCTATGGCGAACTTTTAATCTAAACAAAACCCAAAGTCTAAACGATGCCCTAGGGCCTGTATATATGGAGGAAGAGGTGGGGAATTTCGTGGCCCTTGGAGGAGGGGTCTGAAACCCACCCTAACTCTTGTTTCCCCACACATACGGACTCTAAAAACAGCCTATATTGAAGTATTTCAAAATTACATGGGCCTGGCCCAATAATAAGGTGACGCAGCACCTAGAATAGCCTATGGACGAATATTATGAAGCGGCATCTTGTATATTTCGTCCAAGGCTTCATGCACTCATTATGGTGGCCTCAAAGTCCTGAAATCATCACTTGTAACTCCGTTCTTGTTCCCCTCGCGCATGCCATCATCTCCATACTTGGTCTTGCTCCAGTGTTCATCCCCCTTATCCATAACAGGCCCTTCATTTGTAAGCAAAACAAATGTATCCAATTTAGGCAGCATCATATTCTCATGAACATTAGAATCATTACCAAGAAACGAAAGTACCTGATGATTTAATTGGCGTGCGCGAACTCTAGTAATTGGTCCAGTATGTATAGCAGCAGGGGCTATGGGTGTAACAATGGTATTGATGTCCTCATCATCCTCCCCTTCTTGAAATGAAGTCGTGCTCGACGGAAGCTCAACTTCCTCACCCAAATAAGGCTTCAAATCTGCAATGTTAAAAGTGGGACTAACCCCAAAATCTGCAGGCAGCTCAAGTTTATATGCATTATCATTTATTTTCTCTAACACCTTAAATGGACCATCAGCACGTGGCATTAGCCTATCCTTACGCAAATGTAACCAAACAAGATCTCCAGGTGCAAAGACAACATGTTTTCTACCCTTATCTCCAGCAAGTTTATATTTAGCATTCATACGCTCAATGTTGTCCTTAGTTAACTCATGCATTTTTAAGATCAATTCAGCACACTGTTTAGCATCAAAATTAATCTTCTCCGAAGATGGAATAGGCAACAAATCAATGGGTGCACGCTCTTTGCAGGCCCAGACGGTGTGCTCTTGGCAGATAGTGGTGATTGTGCCTGCTTTATTGTATCACGGTTGGAGGTGGCAGCCGACGGAGGTGCCGGTGTAGCAGAACGTGTGGAAGTAGATGATGCACGTGGTGTCCATGATAAAGGTCGACCTGCAGAAAAGTTAGTCCGCGCCAATGCTTGTCGATCCTGCACTTCATGTTCAGCTTTACAAGCAAGATGGAATAATCGAGTGATATTATTATAATCCTTGTAGTCTAGAATGGTCTGAATCTCTCTATTTAATCCACCCAGAAAACGTGCAAGCATAGCTTCATTCTTCTCAACAATACCACATCTAATCAAGCCAGTTTGTAATTCCTGATAATATTCTTCTACCGAATTTTTTCCTTGTCTTAAGCGCTGCAATTTTTGAAGTAATTCACGTTGATAATATGGTGGAACCCAACGAGTACGCATAGCAGTTTTCAAAGCAGCCCATGTAGCTGGAACAGGATATAATCGACAATGTTCAGACCACCAAACACATGCAAAGCTAGTGAGAGCACAAACAGCAGCAGGAACACGTCTCTCCTCAGGATATTGTAAACATGTAAATCGTTGTTCAGTTTCTAACTCCCAAGTAGGATATATCAGGAACATATCTACCCTCAAATGGTGGAATATTCAATTTCAGTTTAGGGAGATGGTCATGATCTCGTACCTGAGGGGGAGCCCTAACATTGCCATTATCTGCATGTGGACGACCTGGTGGTTGTGGTGCTGGTGGTTGCACGTAGTTTTGGTTTTCATCAACCTCATCCTCGTAATCTCCCACATAATCATCCTCCTCCGCATCAGCAGCAGGAGCCACAGAAGTATCAACAACAGCACCAACAGTTTGGCCAAGCGCAAGAGGGACACGGCTCGCTCGGTGGAGGGCTGTTTCGCGACGTGGAGGTAGTCGTTGTTGTTGTTGTTGTTGTTGTTGTTGTTGTTGTTGTTGTTGTAGAGGTGCGTTAGGTGCAGCCGGTGGTGGTGCTAGAAGACGCGCGAGCAATTCATTAAACTTGTTATCGATCTTTGTTTCGAACGTCTTCTCCATGCCATCTATCTTCTCCATGGCCTCTTCAAATCTGTTTAGCACATCCTGCACCTGTCCACTCATCATTTGCTGAAATTTATCATTAAGCTCCTTGTTCGTCAAGTTCTCCCAGTCAGTCTCGTCGGCTTGTGATCCTGGCATGGTTAGCAGCAATAGAAACACACAAGAATATGATCCTACAGACTACTAACACATGGTGGTGGTGGGTGTCCCAAAACCGTCAAGCAAATCTCAAATTCTTACCAGTTCTTACCCGGCAGCAGGCGGTGATCGGCAACCGATGTAGTCAAAACTCTCAAAGCTCGGATAGAGCGATTACCAGGGAGAGTCAAACGCACGATGTAGATGTATGCGGAGCTGGGAAGGCTTATAATATGGTAGCAAAAAGGGCCAGCAATAATCAAGTCAGAGATGAAAAGTTGAATAAACGCTCAATGACGGTACTGTGCTAGTCCTAGGCTAGACCATACTAGAGACGCGAGCCTAGAACACTAACAAAATCACGGCGCTGCACGTAAACAAGGGAGGAGCACACTCTGAATTTTTTTTTCTTTTTTTTCACTTTTTTTTGCACTTTTTTTCCTCTTTTTTTTGCTCCGCAACAAATTTTTTTCGAAAAAGTCTACAAATGTTCTAAAAACTGCCTAGCCAGAATTTTCCAGACTTAGTTTTTTTTTTGAGTTTGGAACTATTTTTCTACTGCGGGTAGCACGGATGTTGGGAGTCCTTCTTTGTCACGACTCGGAGTATGGCGTGATCTGGAAATCCAAAACAGAGTACCAATTACTGGACTCGGACTAGGACTGGTGGCGGAGATGAATCTGGTGGAATCTCGGACTGGTGGCGGAGATGAATCTGGTGGAACTCGGACTGGTGGCGGATATATGTTGCAGGTGGACTCGGATTGGCGTGATGGCGGCGGATATGTGGTGGCGTATATGGACTCGGATTGGCGGTGAATATGTGGTGGTGGTATATGGCAGCGGTGATGATGATGATGCGGTGGTGATATATCGCAGCGGCGACGTGACAACCTGTGAACAGAACTCGAAACTCTAAAGGACTAGACGCTAAGACCAGCAACTTGAACGACGATGCAACCGCAAACTCAACAAAGCAAATACAGAAAAGATTATGCAATGGCTCAGATTGGTTCGGATGGGATGAACTAACCCTAATTTTTTTTGGCTTTTTCGTGGACTATGGGTATGAAGAACAGACTCGATCTAAACTACGAAAAACTGTAAAATCTCACCGAGCAACCTGGAAATCTGATACCACTTGATAGAGGCAAAGGTGTCCCGATGTTTCGATGAGATGGTGGCTATCGTTTTCTGTGGGAGTCGACCTTGACAATCCGACTACGAACGTGTGAGACGTTGCGCCTTAGCAATCGCTAAACCAACTTCCGAGGGTTATTGACCACGCTGGAGCACGATCAACCTGACCACGAGGGCCTGTTTCCTGTGAGCAAACGAAGAACAAGCAAGAAACTAAGATTGCAATCTGGATATTGCGAATATAAGAGGAAAGCTTTATTAATGAAGGTGGGGTTCTGTGACGCCATGGTTTGGTCATTAAACACAAACGAAGTATGCGAAGTTGCAGCTATGGCGAACTTTTAATCTAAACAAAACCCAAAGTCTAAACGATGCCCTAGGGCGTGTATATATGGAGGAAGAGGTGGGGAATTTCGTAGCCCTTGGAGGAGGGGTCCGAAACCCACCCTAACTCTTGTTTCCCCACACATACGGACTCTAAAAACAGCCTATATTGAAGTATTTCGAAATTACATGGTCCTGGCCCAATAATAAGGTGACGCAGCACCTAGAATAGCCTATGGACGAATATTATGAAGTGGCATCTTGTATATTTCGTCCAAGGCTTCATGCACTCATTATGGTGGCCTCAAAGTCCTGAAATCATCACTTGTAACTCCGTTCTTGTTCCCCTCGCGCATGCCATCATCTCCATACTTGGTCTTGCTCCAGTGTTCATCCCTCTTAACCATAACAGGCCCTTCATTTGTAAGCAAAACAAATGTATCCAATTTAGGCAGCATCATATTCTCATGAACATTAGAATCATTACCAAGAAGCGAAAGTACTTGATAATTTAATTGGCGTGCGCGAGCTCTAGTAATTGGTCCAGTATGTATAGCAGCAGGGGCTGTGGGTGTAACAATGGTATTGATGTCCTCATCAAATAAGCTCCAACCATCTCCTCTGCCTGAGGTTCAAATCCTTCTGAGTAAAAATATACTTCAAGCTCTTATGATCAGTAAATATATCACAATGATTACCAATAAGATATGGCCTCCAAGTTTTCAATGCATGCACAACTGAGGCTAACTCCAAATCATGTGTTGGATAATTATGCTCATGATTCTTAAGCTGACGTGAAGCATAAGAAACAACTTTACCTTCCTACATCAAAACACTCCCAAGTCCTTGACGAGAAGCATCACAATATACCTGGAAGTGCTTATGTATATCCGGCAGAGTCAAAACTAGTGCTGTAACCAGACGCTGCTTCAATTCCTGAAAGCTGGCTTCACATTCATCAGTCCAAACAAATTTCTTCTCTTTCTTCAGCAATTCAGTCATAGACTTTGCGATCTTGGAGAAGTTCTCAATAAAGCTCCTATAATAACCTACAAGGCCCAAAAAGTTGCGAATCTCCCCAACTGTCGTGGGTGTCTCCCACTCTGTAACTGCAGCAACCTTAGATGGATCAACTGCAACTCCATTACCTGACACAACATGTCCAAGGAAAGCTACCTCATCTAGTCATCCAGCAAAAACTCACATTTGCTGAACTTGGCATACAACTGATGTTCCCTCAATTTCTCCAATACCAAACGGAGATGCACCTCATGCTCTTGCTTATTCTTGGAGAACACCAATATATCATCAATGAAAACAACCACAAATTTATCTAGGAACTCCATAAACACCTTGTTCATCATATTCATGAAGTATGCAGGGGCGTTAGTCAATCCAAATGACATAAAAGTATATTCATACAACCCATACCTCGTAGTAAAAGCAGTCTTTGGAATATCTTGCTCACGAATCTTTAATTGATGATAACCAGAACGAAGATCAATCTTAGAAAACACAGTAGCTCCCTCCAACTGGTCAAATAGATCATTTATCATAGGCAAAGGATACTTATTCTTAATGGTCACCTCATTCAAAGAACGCTAATCAACACACATCCTCAAGTTCCCATCCTTCTTCTCCACAAACAAAACTGGAGCTCCCCAAGGTGATGAACTTGGGCGAATAAATCCTTGTGCCTGCAATTCTCTTATCTGCTTCTTCAATTCCTCCAACTCTTGAGGAGGCATTCTATACAGTCTCTTTGCAATAGGTCCAGTGCTTGGTATTAAATCAATAAGAAACTCAATATCTCTATCTGGTGGCATACCTGGCAACTCCTCTAGAAACACATCTGGATAATCTCTCACAACTGGCACCTCTTCCAGGCTACCCCCCTTAAGAGAGTTCACCTGCACCTGATTACGCTTATACTTACACACATATTTGATCCTCTTCCCTCCTGGTGCACTGAGAGTGATAGATCGACTGTCACAATCAATAAGACCCTCATACTTGATCATCCAGTCCATACCCAAAATAAATATCCAGACATTGTGACTTCAATATAATCAAATCTGTAGGGAAAACATGCTTCCCAATAGACAAAGGCATCTGAAAACAACCCAAACTTGCTGCCATCTCAGCCCCCGTAGAACTTACTAGAATAGGCATACTAAGGGTTTTGGTTGGCAAGAATAGATGAGTTATAGATATAGTAGGGCCCAAAGCTATGTATATACAAATATATTCTACCCATATGCATAATATGATCAAGCCAACAAAACACAACAACGAATAACACCAACAAACAATATAATAATATTATATATATATATATAGTCGAATAATTTCGGCACTAAGCAATTTAACAAACAACTATCAATCAAGCAAACAATCTAGTATCTTCATACCACGAAAGTGGGCATAATCAGATACGCTAACACGATAACGTTGTAATATAAAACAAACATGAATGGTGGTCTCAGCACTAGTTCCTACTTAATTGGTCAAGATACTTGAGGGGGTTATCTAATAAACAGCAAGAAGTATAGTTGGTTTATAAAATAATTTCCACTCCTATGGCTTTTCTAATCCATTTTCTAGGGTCACGTCCTATAGTAAACACACTGCTTTGATGCCATCTATAACGACCAAACCTCGAAGGATTTGAGTCTCTGTGCTTACCGTGCTAGTCCGTGGATTGAACTCGCTAACACACACAGTATAGATGAATACCAGAATAGCAAGTGCATCATTTATTGCATCGTATGATCCAGAATATATAAAATAAAACAATCTGCATAGCACTTGGCTAGCTTTATTCAATCAAACAGCGGAAAAATAGTAGAAAATAACGACGAGTCCCATCATAACCCACTGGCAATGCTGAGTGCAGACTCGCGACCCTAATGGTACCTTACTCTTCGTCTAAATATCCTGCAACATGAGACGTTGCAGCCATATAGGTCAATACTTGGAATGTATTGGCAAGTTACATAGGAGTAATAATATAGCAGACCTACATGTATATGCATAGTATATCAAAAGGAAGGCTTGAGGGTTTATTTTTGCAGAAAGCTGATTTTGTCCTCATAGCTACCTAATAGTCAAATTTTTATTTAGTTCCTTTATTACTACAATTATATACACAAGGTTGAGTTGGCAAAATCAACTCCAACCTACCCTTTATTAAGTTGCCCAACAAATTTATTAAGTGTCACATCTGTCAAGATCATCCAACAACTGTAATGGCATAGTGGCTCAAATTTGCTCATAACCGGGGGCACGGCTAATCATGATTAGTTTTAATACTCTGCAAAGTTTAGTACGCTTTACCCACTGGACCCAATCCGAAGATTGAGACGAAGTCTTTCAGAAGAGGTTCCCTTAACCACCTGACGGCCACATCCCACCTATGTATGCTACATCTGTCGACACTGTCTAGGCCAGGGTTCCAACAACTGATCAACTAAGCCAGAGCCCATATAGCCAGTGGCCACACATGGAAGCTACTAGTCACTAAGTCTGTCTGATCTTTTTGAACCTTGGCGGCATTCCACTTAGGGTGCACTCTCATGAGCGCATGGCCTTAGAAAAGGTGCAAGACCCCATGATGCCTTCCCTCAACACCAAGCAATACCACTTCCGCCCAGAGGTGAGCTAAATCCTGAGTTACTACGCAATTGTTATAAAATCCTCACATAAGCTCAATGAATACTCGAACCAATCCCCGTCTACATTGCATAGCAACTACAACTACCATGATTTGCAAAAGACGGGAAGATAGCTCAACAGCATAGCAAAATAATATAGTAATCCTATACATGCATATATTCATAGTGTGATATAACTACATGCATAGAAAACAATAGGTAAAGGATGATCAACATGTAACTTGCCTTGGTTCTGGTTCAGAAAGTCACACTCCTGACAATAGCTCACGTCGCACTCCTGACAATCTACACGTTTCACACAATTAGACAAATCAATCATCGGAACACGAAAAGAACCAAAAGAAAAACCAACAGCAAGAAAAGCATTTTTAAAACACAACAACAGCAGCATAACAACACCTAAATTGCAATACAGTCACAAAGAAAAAAGAATCACTCGAATTCGATAAGCAGTTTGAAAGTTACGGCCTCCGGAAGGTTTAATTCAAATTCAAACGAATTCAAATTTGAACAGTGCAAACATGTGAGATTTTGTTACTGTGATAAAGGGCTGGTTTTTGTGAGATCATAGTAAAAAGAATCACCTCGTTTGGATATATAGAATAAAAGATTTAACTAAAAGAAGTTAGGGAACAAAAACAACAAAAAACTCCTGCACTGTTCGTGCATGTACTGTAGCTGGTTGCCACGTGGCAGCACGTGATTGGTTGGAGCCTAGTCTGTGCGCACATGCTCACCAGAGAATAGAGGACGGCGGCTGTGGCTCTCCGGTGGTGCTCTGGCAAAGACGAAGGGACGGACGGGTGCAACGTTAGAACTTCTTGCAGTGCCGCCCCTTGTACGCCCTGCCAGACACGCTATCACCAGGCACCACGTTGGACGAAGTCATGATCGGGATCTGGTGCTCCTCTCTCTGTTCCGTCGCCTCCTCGTGTGCTGCCACGATCTCCTGCTAGTTGGGGGGCGGCTTGCGTAGCTCCTCCATCCCATGAGCGAAGTTGCAGTTTGTCACATACGGGCACGTCCCTGCCCGGAACTTGCAGCAGAGCTTCGTCTTGAAGAACATCTTCCCAATCGCGCGTGACTTGCTCATGCTCCCCGCGTCGCCGCCGCCCGACGCCCACTGCCCCGGGGCTTCTTGCCCGACGGCGGCTGCTCGCTGCCGGCCCTTGAATGCGGCTGCGACGAGTTCCTGTCACCGCCATAGCCACCCCCGCTAAGCCCCTGCTTGCCGTTCCACTGGCTATAGTCGTCCTCGATGGCCCAAATCCCGGAGTCCCCGCTAGGAGGCGCCGCAGAGTTGGCCCAGCTTTCGGGACCGATGGCGTCCGGGATGATATGGATGGCATTGGTGTAGTCCATGGCCACTCTGTCAGATCCCGATGATGGAGCGCCCTCGCTAAGTTGGGGAATTTCGTTACAACCCTAGCTCGAGAACCCTAGTTGCACATACGGGAAACAATATATCTATTTCATAGGACATTAAAACTTAACCGAGCATTTCTGGCCATCCATTCGCGTGATTTAGAAGGTCTCAGTCGTTAAAACTGCTCTCTATGCGTCCACCACCACACGTCTTTTTCTGGGCTAAATGTCCTAAGGGCTGCTACTCCACAGGAATGAGAGCCCTCTGGTTACGTGGGCCTATTCTCTCAGCCCAATTATCCTCCCTACGAGGTACGCGAGAAAGGATGAACAAGGTCGTTCACTTTGAGAGAAATAACAAGGGGGCATGTCGCTGCCCGGAGAAAGGGGAAGGGGATCTGTCTACACACGGGAGGCCGACACGGACGCCGCTACAAGAGACGAGGGGATGGGTCGATCGGTCTGGGATGGAGGGGGAGAGAGAGAGAGAGGAGGGGAACCAGTCGACACGGGGATGCAGGTCCACATCATGGTTGTTCTCTTAGCGAAACTAACCCGTTAAGATTGAAGGACGCAATTGTTCTTCGGTTTTTATGCACAAAATCATGGCGGGGGATATGCACATCCTTTCCGCTGCTTTGGGGGTAAATGCATGCATATATTCTTCCTCCCATACCACTCTTCACTCGCCTCTTCACTTCGGCAGCACAACACCCTTTACCATGATGCTCGGCTAGGTTTCTCTTTATTTCTTTCTAGTTCATATATGATTCCTCCTTCCAACCATGAAATTACATTGTCATGACATCCTCTCAATTAAAAAATTATGCATACAGGAGATGTTCATGTTGGGTTTGGTCAACTGATTTGGGCAGATCTGGGAGCTTTGTATTGGCATTCTCTTCACTTCTGCAGCTCATAATCCATTTGCTTCTGGACAGGTAATTACTCCACACCTTATCCTTCCATGTGTTTATCATGCATGTTTTTACGCCACAGGATTGATTAGATTATATGCTTCGGTGTTACTCACATCATGGTGCTACTTGCTATTCTATGGAGCGGGTTATTTAGAACACTGTATTAGAATGCACAAAAATCATAGACATGTTGTCATAGAGGTAGGTGAAGACTCGACATCTTTTGTTTCTATCCTTCAACGAGAAAAGCTAAATGATTATGTGGATAATTTCTTTGCTAAGTATCGAGTGCAACTTGGCAGAGACTAGGTCATTGATGGCAAGCATCGATGTGCCTGTCTAATTTGGCCTTATAATATAGGGATATGAAGTGTATAATTGTTTGCAATGCTTTGAAATGGTATAGTGCTTTCTTGCAGCTTGTTCTTGCCTCTTTCCTTTTACAAAATCATGGTATGTAATTGAAAAGAGGAATTGAACTGGATTTCAAGAAAGCGGTGAGTTGTTCTTTTTTTCTTGGGTCCAATAGACTTGTATATGATTCATGTTTAGGTCTCAAATGTATGGATGGTTTCTAGGATGGTTGGTGGATACATGTTGTGATTGACTATGACCACTTTTAGCTCCTAGAGAAAGCACTCTTGCAAATGCTCCCATCACAACATCTGATTTGGGCAGCATGCATAGTTGGTCTTCCCCTTTTGTCTAATCAACCAAGCGATTTGGGTGGTTGTCCCTTTGTTCTCCACCTTTTCAATAACCAGATATTGGTTACAAGAAAGCTCAGGAGTCGTCATGGCTTTCTCCTCTCTTTCTTTGCCGAATTATGCATAACAATAGGTCAAAGGTGAGATTTTTAAATTTTTGTTGCTATTTTGAGCAGTATATCAAACCATCTTTGTCCTGCTATGAACTAGGAAACACAAACCACTTCTACCTATTTATTACTGACATTAGCATGTCTTGGTTATTGTTCTTAATAGTCCAATTTTAATTGGTAAAGTGGGCCATGCTTATTATATTTATCTCAGTTTGTCAAATAGAACTTGTTACACTAATGTGTTTTACTAAGTTTATGTTGATATCACGGGCATAATTATCTTGTATCTATTTTAAAGGTGGACCCTAGGGAACTTATGGTCCTCTTTTTCTTCTTGCATGACATTGGTTACTCGTTGTTTGTATTTCATAACAGATCTTCTCGGGTATTTTTCGATTATTGCAGAGAGCTTGTCACATGAAGAGATTATGGGCTTAAGAGAGAAATTGTCAAATACCTAGATACTTTTAATAGCTAGGACAATTAGCCTTGAAGGGCTTGGTCTTCCAAATTCGGTACCACAATATTTGAATAGAAGGCAGCTAATGAAAGCGGTATGTCAATATATTATCCTTGATGTTTAATATTTTCCTCTTTTGTCCCGTCTTTGTACGATTACATTTTGTATTTTAACGCCTTAACTCGTAACTTGCATATAATATTTTTTGCACTGGTACGTAACAACGATTAGTTGGAAGATGACATGCAGAAGTTGGTAAAAATAAAGAAAAATGATTATTGAAGCTGACACAGATCATGTGAGTAGATCCAACAAGTCCTAAGCAGCACTACTGGATTTTGGATCAACATAAATTATACGATGCCTTATCACGGTCAAGAAGAGAAATGTGTATAATATTGGCATGATGGTGCAAGGTAGCAACAACCACCTTATTTCATTCGACTGTGTACTTTGTTCGTTGCTTTATATATAAAGTGAGGCAAAAGTCTATTTTGGGAGAGGTAGCAATAACCATCTTCCTCTGTTCCACTCATTGCTTTGGTATTCACTCCTTTGCAGTACTACATAGTTGCCTTGTACCATGTATTAATTGCATAGGATTCCATCCTATGGATACTAAGTAATGAAGTATTTGTAACTAGTTTATAATTAAGATTCTTTAACTTGATGCAGGTCCACAGTTCAAACAGAGTACATGATATTACTTGACATGGATATGAAAATGCTTTACCGCTGTATTTTGCATGTGGACGAGAATGTCTTCCAATGGAAGGATCCAGTGATTTTTTATGGGTACTTCATATAGTCAATAAAAAGTATCTAAAATGATAAGAACGCCATATTGAGATAGTACAACCATTGGCTTAATCAAGAAGTTTAACATAGTTTGTTGACTAGACAAGCACAAGGGATTCACTCATATGCCCATCTTAGTGGTATGATTATAACTCTTTATAGCAATATTCTTCCTTCATGTTTTTACTTCAGATACTTTTAAACCGACAAGTTCGTGATGTGGTTGGTTTTACTAAGTAGAACAACTGTGATTGTTGTGATTGGTTGATTGCTCACATATATATTGGAGAACATGGTTCATGTTCTTGAAATAAAATAGATTCTTAAAGTGAACCATGATGATGCTCTTTGCTATAGAGTAATGGCGATTTAGCTGAAAAGTAGGGGAAACAAACACTGTTCTGCCATTATAGTGTTCTCATACTCCACATGAAGAAAACTATACAGTGAATCATTATTGAAATATTGAAACTCACTCATGTATCTAGGTTTGTCAGTGAAGTTGAGAAAATTTCACTAGAAATCTAGGATAGGTCATTGAAACATTTATATTATGTGTCACGAAGGTCAGAAAAGAATATGCTAAATCTAAAATAAAAATATCCCTCACCACTATATTGAGTCATTTTATCTGTAGAACCATTGAAAATTTATTGAATGTTGTACCATTTAAATGTTCTTAAATATTTTACCATTGAAATTTTATTGAATGTTTTACCATTTAAATGTTCTTAAGTACTTTTACCATTCTTTTCTTAATGGACGGGCACATGTATGGCAACAAACACATTTTATTAATTACTACCACTATAAGTAATATTAGACGTTTTTGTAGATAAAAGTAGATGCAATAAATCATACATGCAAATTTAACTTGTTTTTTGCTTCCCATTTTTTATGGAAATTCATATTAATTTTAAATAGATTGTCCACTATAGATAGCCCATCTAATAGCTTGGTTGAGAGGTCGAGTGGATTGGTTGTTGTTCCCATCCCCCTTCTTTCCCCTGAGGGGATAGCGGGTAGGGCCGATGTGATGTAGGGTAGAACCCTAACTGGCTCAATCTTTGACATTAGGAGGTGGAGAAGGATGAACTCAAGAAGAACAACCAAGAGAAAACACTCAAAGGCAAGAACACACAAGTCGCACATTCACTATCTCCACAAATCCCATACGAGCACATAGATCCACAATCAACAAAAGGAGCAACTAAAAGAGGTAGTTCTTCCCAAATCCATGGAGGAAGTGAGGTCTTGAGGGGGTAGATTTTCTCCACAAGGGAGGCCTTGATAAATCCCACTAGGGGCTCTTCTCCAAAGGAGACCTTGATCTCTAAGGGAGAGGGATAGTTATGAGAAAAAATCTCTCTCTAGTTCTTTGTCTATGGTTTGCTAACCCTATGAAGGAGGTAGGGGACAAGTATTTATAGTATAGAGGGAGAGAGGGATACATGGGCTGAAACCCTAATGGTTGCACGCAAGCAGTACTAGGCATCTGGTGGCTTGTGATACGTCCATTTTGCATCATGTTTTCCTACTGTTATTTATAATGTTTTGAGTTTTTATTTCACTTTATGAAGTAATTCTAATGCCTTCTCTCTATTTTTTTGCAAGTCTCACACGAAGAGGGAGATTGCCGACAGCTGGAATTCCTGACCTGTAAAAGCACAACAGAGATAGATATTTTCGGGAGCTCCAAATGACCTGAGAATTTACAGAGAATTATTTTGGAATTAATAAGAAAATACTGGCGGAAGAAATACCAGGAGGGGACCCACCAGAGGGTCGCGAGCTCAGGTGGCGCCCCCCTGGGGTGTGCTGTGTGAGCTCGTTTCCCCACGAGCAGGCCTCCGGGGCCCTCCTTCTCCTATATGGTGCTATTTGCCATAGAAAAAATCATAAGAAGACTTTTGGGACGAAGCGCCGCCGTCTCGAGTCGAAACCTAGGCAGGAGCACCTTTGCTCTCTAGCGGAGCGATTCTGCCGGGGATACTTCCCTCCGGGAGGGGGAAATCGAAGCCATCAACATCACCAAGGAACCTCTCATTGTGGGAGGACCAATCTTCATCAACATCTTCACCAGCATCATCTCATTGCTACCTGTGAGCTGCATTGGGATTTCCTCAAAGAGGAGAGGATGATGCAATATAGTAGAGATAAGTATTTCCCTCAGTTATGAAACCAAGATTATCAATCCAGTAGGAGAACCAAGCAACGACTAGTAAATAGCACCTGCACACAAACAACAAATACTTGCAACCCAACGCGTAGAGGGGTTGTCAATCCCTCAACGGTTGTGAGCAAGATTAAACGGTATAGTTTTTGATAGATAGATCAAACAAAAATACATAATAAAATAAATAAAATAAACTTACAGCAAGGTATTTTTGGTTTCAATATATGATAAAAGATAGACCCGGGGCCATAGTTCTCACTAGAGGCTTCTCTCTTGAAAATAGCATATGGCATGTAAACAAATTACTATTGGGCAATTGATAGAAAAGCAAATAATTATGACGATATCCAAGGCAATGATCATATATAGGCATCAGTTCGAGACAAGTAGACCGAAACGATTCTGCATCTACTACTATTACTCCACACATCGACCGCTATCCAGCATGCATCTAGTGTATTAAGTTCATGGAAAATGGAGTAACGCTTTAAGCAAGATGACATGATGTAGACGAGATAAACTCAGTATGAATAAACCCCATCTGATAGAGGCAAAGGCGTCCCGATGTTTCGATGAGATGGTGGCTATCGTTTTCTGTGGGAGTCGACCTTGACGATCCGACTACGAACGTGCGAGACGTCGCGCCTTAGCAATCGCTAAACCAACTTCCGAGGGTTATTGACCACGCCGGAGCACGATCAACCTGACCACGAGGGTCTGTTTCCTGCGAGCAAACGAAGAACAAGCAAGAAACTGAGATTGCAATCGGGATATTGCGAATATAAGATGAAAGCTTTATTGATCAAGGTGGGGTTCTGTGACGTCTTGGTCTGGTCGTTGGACACAAACGAAGTACGCGAAGTTGCAGCTATGGCGAACTTTTAATCTAAACAAAACCCAAAGTCTAAACGATGCCCTAAGGGCTGTATATATGGAGGAAGAGGGGGAAATTTCGTGGCCCTTGAGGGTGGGGTCCGAAACCAACCCTAACTCTTGTTTCCCCACACATACGGACTCTAAAAATAGCCTATACTTAGGTATTTCGAAATTACGTGGGCCTGGCCCATTAATAAGGTGACGCAGCACCTAGAATAGCCTATGGACGAATATTATGAAGTGTCATCTTGTATATTTCGTTCAAGGCTTCATGCACTCCTTATGGCGGCTTCAAAGTCCTGAAATCATCACTTGTAACTCTGTTCTTGATCCCCTTGCGCATGCCATCAACTCCATGCGTGTTCTTGCTCCAATGTTCATCCTTCTCCAAGCTAGGCCCTTCATTTGTAAGCAAAACAAATGTATCCAATTTAGGCAGCATCATAATCTCATGAACATTAGAATCATTACCAAGAAATGAAAGTACCTGGTAATTTAATTGGCGTGCGCGAGCTCTAGTAATTGGTCCAGTATATGTAACAGTAGGGGCTGTGGGTGTAACAATGGTATTGATGTCCTCATCATCCTCCCCTTCTTGAAATGAAGTCGTCCTCGACGGAAGCGCATCTTCCTCACCCAAATAAGGCTTCAAATCTGCAAAGTTAAAAGTGGGACTAACCCCAAAATCTACAGGTAGCTCAAGTTTATATGCATTATCATTTATTTTCTCTAACACCTTGAAAGGACCATCAGCACGTGGCATTAGCTTTGATTTGCACAGATTAGGAAATCTATCTTTACGCAAATGTAACCAAACAAGATCTCCAGGCGCAAACACAACATGTTTTTTACCCTTATCTCCAGCAAGTTTATATTTAGCATTCATACGCTCAATGTTTTCCTTAGTTAACTCATGCATTTTTAAAATCAATTCAGAACGTTCTTTAGCATCAAAATTAACCTTCTCTGAAGATGGAAGAGGCAACAAATCAATAGGTGCACGAGGTAGGAAACCATACACAATTTCAAAAGGGCACATCTTAGTAGTAGAATGCAATGAACGATTATAAGAAAATTCAATATGAGGCAAGCATTCTTCCCACATTTTCTTGTTATTCTTCAAAACAGCCCTAAGCATAGTAGACAAAGTTCTATTGACTACTTCAGTTTGTCCATCAGTTTGGGGGTGACAAGTAGTGCTAAAAAGCAGCTTAGTCCCCAACTTAGCCCATAAACATCTCCAAAAGTGGCTAAGAAATTTAGTATCACGATCTGAAACAATAGTATTTGGCACACCATGTAAGCGAATAATTTCACGAAAGAACAAATCAGCAACATTAACAGCATCATCACTTTTATGACATGGTATAAAGTGTGCCATTTTCGAGAACCTATCTACGACAACAAATATGCTATCCCTCCCCTTCTTTGTTCGAGGTAAACCTAAAACAAAGTCCATAGATATATCCTCCCAAGGAACACTAGGTACAGGCAAAGGCATATATAAACCATGACGATTGAGTCGTGACTTAGCTCTTTGACATGTAGTGCAGCGAGCAACAAAACGCTCAACATCCCGTCTCATCTTTGGCCAAAAGAAATGTGTAGCAAGTATATCCTCCGTCTTCTTGACGCCAAAGTGTCCCATTAATCCTCCTCCATGCGCCTCCTGCAACAACAAAAGACGAACGGAGCTAGCTGGAATGCATAGCTTGTTAGCACGAAACACAAATCCATCGTTAAGAACGAACTTGTTCCAAGTTCTCCCTTCCTTGCAATTCTGCAATACATCTTTAAATTCAGCATCATGAACATACCGATCTTTCATGGTCTCCAAACCAAATATTTTAAAGTCAAGTTGTGAAAGCATAGTATAACGACGAGGCAAGGCATCAGCAATAACATTTTCTTTACCCTTCTTGTGTTTAATGACATAAGGGAAAGTCTCAATGAATTCAACCCATTTAGCATGTCTACGGTTCAGTTTTGCTTGACTTTTAATGTGTTTCAAAGATTCATGATCAGAATGTATAACAAATTCCTTGGGCCATAAATAATGTTGCCATGTTTCTAAGGTCCGAACAAGAGCATATAATTCTTTGTCATAAGTAGAATAGTTCAGACTAGGCCCACTCAATTTTTCAGAAAAGTATGCAACAGGTTTGCCATCTTGTAATAACACACCTCCTAATCCAATTCCACTAGCATCACATTCAAGCTCAAAAGTCTTATTGAAATTAGGAAGTTGGAGTAAAGGAGCATGTGTCAACTTATCTTCCAATACCATAAAGGCTTCTTCCTGTGCGGTACCCCAAACAAAAGGCACATCCTTCTTTGTAAGCTCGTTGAGAGGTGCAGCAATGGTGCTGAAATCTCTCACAAAACGTCTATAGAAACCAGCGAGGCCAAGGAAACTCCTCACTTGTGTGACCGTTTTGGGCTGCGGCCAACTCTCAATAGCTTCAATCTTGGCTTTATCAACTTCAATTCCCTGTGGAGTAACAACATAGCCAAGAAAAGATACTCGGTCGGTGCAAAAGGTGCACTTTCCAAGGTTACCAAACAAACGTGCATCACGTAGAGCAATAAAAACAGCACGTAAATGTTCCAAATGTTTCTCCAAAGATTTGCTATAAATCAATATGTCATCAAAGTAAACTACCACAAATCGTCCAATGAAAGCACGTAAAACTTCGTTCATTAACCTCATGAAAGTACTAGGTGCATTAGTTAACCCAAAAGGCATGACTAACCACTCATATAATCCAAACTTAGTTTTAAATGCTGTTTTCCATTCATCTCCCAATTTCATACGAATTTGATGGTAACCACTACGCAAATCAACTTTGGAGAATATTGTAGAGCCACTCAATTCATCAAGCATATCATCTAGCCTAGGAATAGGATGACGATAACGAATAGTAATATTATTAATGCCTCTATAATCAACGCACATACGCGACGTACCATCCTTTTTCGGCACTAAAATGATAGGAACAGCACAAGGACTAAGGGATTCGCGTATATAACCTTTGTCGAGCAGTTCTTGTACTTGACGCATAATCTCCTTCGTCTCCTCTGGATTGGTACGGTATGGTGCCCGGTTGGGTAATGATGCACCGGGAATTAAGTCAATTTGATGCTCAATCCCGCGAATAGGTGGTAATCCCGGTGGCACGTCTTGTGGAAAGACGTCGGCGAACTCCTGCAAAATGTTAGTGACAGCAGGAGGCAAAGAGGAAGGCACGTCCTCGAATGAAAATAATGCCTCTTTGCACACAAAAGCATAGCAAACAGATTTGCTAAAATCTAGATCATCAATATCAGATTTGGTGGCAAGTAAACATGCACTTTTCAATTTAATTTCAGAAGCAACACTAGATTGTTTATTATTATTAGGCTGCATTTCTTGCTCAAATTCTTTTGCCACAATCTGATTTTCACTCTTAGTTTTCTCCTGTTTTGCTTTATTAGCTCTATTAATATCATCTTTCAAAATGGAATCAGGAGTCATAGGAAGCAAAGTAATACTTTTATCCTTATGAACAAGAGTATACTGATTGTTTCTACCATGGTGAATAGAATTTTTATCAAATTGCCATGGTCTACCAAGTAATAAGGAACAATGCTTGCATAGGTACCACATCACAATCAACATAATCAGCATATGTAGAGATACTAAAATGCACACGAACAGTACGTGTTACCTTAACCTTGCCGCTGTTGTTGAACCATTGGATGTAGTAAGGATGTGGATGTGGTCTTGTGGTGAGAGATAGCTTCTCCACCATCTCGATGCTAGCCAAGTTGTTGCAACTCCCTCCATCTATGATCACGCGAACAGAACGTTCCTTCACAACTCCCTTTGTATGGAACAAATTATGCCTCTGATTTTGCTCAGCTTGTGTAACCTGCACACTCAAAACACGTTGAGCAACTAAACATTCATACCTGTCAGCATCTCTCCACCGTGTTCGTCACGTGTAATAAGAGCCAAAGTCTCCTCATCATAGTCACTAGCGGACTCATACCCACCATCCTCAGTAACAATCATCACACGCTTAGATGGGCATTCTCTCGCATAATGACCTCCACCCTTGCAACATCGACAAATAATATCATGTGTTTGCCCTGTTGATGCCATGGATGAAGAAGAGCTCTTTGCAGGCCCAGAAGGTGTGCTCTTGGCAGATAGTGGTGATTGTGCCTGCTTTATTGTATCACGGTTGGAGGTGGCAGCCGACGGAGGCGCCGGTGAAGCAGAACGTGTGGAAGTAGATGATGCACGTGGTGTCCATGAGAAGGTCGACCTGCAGAAAAGTTAGTCCGCGCCAATGCCTGTCGATCCTGCACTTCACGTTCAGCTTTACAAGCAAGATGGAATAAACGAGTGATATTAGTATACTCCTTATACTCTAGAATCGTCTGAATCTCTCTATTTAATCCACCCATAAAACGTGCAAGCATAGCTTCATTCTCCTCAACAATACCACATCTAATCATGCCAGTTTGTAATTCCTGATAATATTCTTCTACAGAATTTTTTCCCTGTCTTAAGCGCTGCAATTTTTGAAGTAATTCACGTTGATAATATGGTGGAACCCAACGAGTACGCATAGCAGTTTTCAAAGCAGCCCAAGTAGCAGGAATGGGATATAATCTACAATGCTCAGACCACCAAACACATGCAAAACTAGTGAATGCACAAACAGCAGCAGGAACACGTCTCTCCTCGGGATATTGTAAACATGTAAATCGTTGTTCAGTTTCTAACTCCCAAGTAAGATATATATCAGGAACATATCTACCCTCAAATGGTGGAATATTCAATTTTAGTTTAGGGAGATGGTCATGATCTCGTACCTGAGGGTGAGCCCTACCATTGCCATTATTTGCATGTGGACGACCTGATGGTTGCTGTGCTGGTGGTGGCACGTAGTTCTGATTTTGATCAACCTCATCCTCGTAATCGCCAGCAAAATCATCCTCCTCCGCATCAGCAGCAGGAGCCACAGAAGTAGCAACAGCAGCACCAACAGTTTGGCCAGGTGCAAGAGGGAGACGGCTCGCTCGGCGGAGGGCTGTTTCACGATGTGTAGGTAGTCGTCGTTGTTGTTGTTGTAGAGGTGCGTTAGGTGCAGCCGGTGGTGGTGGTGGAAGACGCGCGAGCAATTCATTAAACCTGTTATCGAGCTTTGTTTCGAACGTCTTCTCCATGTCATCTATCTTCTCCATGGCCTCTTCAAATCTGTTTAGCACATCCTGCACCTGTCCATTCATCATTTGCTGAAATTTATCATGCAACTCCTGATTCGTCATGTTCTCCCAGTCAGTCTCGTCGGCTTGTGATCCTGCCATGGTTAGCAACAATAGAAAACACACAAGAATATGATCCTACAGAATACTAACAAGAGGTGGTGGTGGCGGGTGTCACAAATCCGTCAAGCAAATCTCAAATTCTTACCAGTTCTTACCCAGCAGCAGGCGGTGATCGGCAACCGTTGTAGTCAAAACTCTCAAAAGCTTGGATAGAGCGATTGCCAGGGAGAGTCAAACGCACGACGTAGAGGTATGTGGAGCTGGGAAGGCTTATAGTATGGTAGCAAAAAGGGTCAGCAATAATCAATTCAGAGATGCAAAGTTGAATAAACGCTCAACGACGGTACTGTGCTGGTCCTAGGCTAGACCGTGCTAGAGACGCGAGCCTAGAACACTAACAAAATCACGGCGCTGCACGTAAATAAGGGAAAAGCACACTCTGGAACTTTTTTTTTCGCTTTTTTTTTGCGCTCCTCTTTTTTTTTGCGCTCCTCTTTTTTTTTGCGAAAAATTACTATAACGGCGAGTGTCTCAAAACTCTTCCCTCGTCAAACTGATAGTATGGGCACGAAAATTTTTTTTCCACTTTTTTTTTCGGAAATCAGGGCAGCGACGACGAAAAAGTGCGACAAAAAATCACTATGATGGCACGTGGCTCAAAAGACTCAGAAAAGCCTAAAAATAGGATAGGGAAAAAATATTTTTGCCCGTGAAAATTTTGGCCTAAAAACTGCCCGGGGGTCTCCAGACTCTTTTTTTTTTCCGAGACCTACGCAGGCAAGGAAACACGAATCGGAATTGAGATTGATCTCAAAAACAAACCTAATATGAGAAGAACTCGGATTGGTGGTGGATATATGGTTGTGGTATATGGCAGCGGTGGTGGTATATGGTAGCGGTGGTGGTATATGGATAGAGATTGATGGTGGTATATGGATACGGATTGGTGGTGGTATATGGATATGGATTCAGAGCGGTGGCGGATAAGCAAAAGTGGTAGATGGGTGATGATGATGGTGCGGCGGCGGCGTGACAACTTATGACCAGAACTCGAAACTCCAAAAGACTAGACTCTAAGACCAGCAACTTGACACGACGATGCAACCGCAAATTCAACAAAGCAAAAACCCTAAAAAGATTATGCAAAGGCTCAGATTGGTTCGGATATGATGAACTAACCCTAATTTTTTTGTGTGTGGCTTTTTCGTGGACTGTAGGTATGAAGAACAGACTCGATCTAATCTACGAAAAACTGTAAAATCTCACTGGGCAACCTGGAAATCTGATACCACTTGATAGAGGCAAAGGTGTCCCGATGTTTCGATGAGATGGTGGCTATCGTTTTCTGAGGGAGTCGACCTTGACGATCCGACTACGAACGTGCGAGACGTCGCGCCTTAGCAATCGCTAAACCAACTTCCGAGGGGTTATTGACCACGCCGGAGCACGATCAACCTGACCACGAGGGCCTGTTTCCTGCGAGCAAACGAAGAACAAGCAAGAAACTGAGATTGCAATCTGGATATTGCGAATATAAGATGAAAGCTTTATTGATCAAGGTGGGGTTCTGTGACCTCTTGGTCTGGTCGTTGGACACAAACGAAGTACGCGAAGTTGCAGCTATGGCGAACTTTTAATCTAAACAAAAACCCAAAGTCTAAACGACGCCCTAAGGGCTGTATATATGGAGGAAGAGAGGGGAATTTCGTGGCCCTTGAGGGTGGGGTCCGAAACCAACCCTAACTCTTGTTTCCCCACACATACGGACTCTAAAAATAGCCTATACTTAAGTATTTCGAAATTACATGGGCCTGGCCCATTAATAAGGTGACGCAGCACCTAGAATAGCCTATGGACGAATATTATGAAGTGGCATCTTGTATATTTCGTCCATGGCTTCATGCACTCCTTATGGCGGCTTCAAAGTCCTGAAATCATCACTTGTAACTCCGTTCTTGATCCCCTTGCGCATGCCATCAACTTCATGCGTGTTCTTGCTCCAATGTTCATCCTTCTCCAAGCTAGGCCCTTCATTTGGAAGCAAAACAAATGTATCCAATTTAGGCAGCATCATAATCTCATGAACATTAGAATCATTACCAAGAAACGAAAGTACCTGGTAATTTAATTGGCGTGCGCGAGCTCTAGTAATTGGTCCAGTATATGTAACAGTAGGGGCTGTGGGTGTAACAATGGTATTGATGTCCTCATCAATTTACTGGTTTTGCTTCTGTTTGGTGGAGTGTACATTGTAAGAAAAACATTGATAACCAACCCACAACTTGGAAAGTTTTGAAAGCTGTAATGAGACAACAATTTTTTCCTCCTTACTATCGTCGTGAATTGCGTTGCAAATTGGAGCAATTAAAACAAGGCAGTAACACTGTTCATGCTTACTACCAAGAGTTCAAATCTTATATGCATCATTGTGACATAGAAGAATCTGAGGATGATACAATGAATAGATTTTTTGGTGGTTTGAACCATGATATTCAGGCAAGATTTCGGTATATTCCTCATTGCATTACTGGTATGTATGTCCGTGCTTGTACCTTTGAGAGACCGATACAGGAGGATGCATTGGGTGACTACAACAACTACTATTCCAGTTCATGCTCATCATCGCCGGTTGGTTACTCCACTATTGCACCTACTAGAGCAGCCCCACCTCGGATTCTGAGCGCAACATCATCTCAAGGGTATGGTACATTGCCAACGTCCGTACCTACATCAGCTACATCTTTGCCACAAGGTAACAGTAAAGGTATTGATGATATAACTTCACATGAGAATGATGCATGCCTAGTTAACTTGAATGCGTCATGTATTGAGTTACCTGTTGATTTGAGCACACCACCTATTTTAGAGAATCTTGTTACTGTCATGAATGCGTCATGTGATCAAACAACTGAAATATCAATAATTTTGAGTGCACCCATTGAATTAACTGTTGATGCAAAAGAACTAATGTTTAATCATTTTGATATGGCCTCCAATCTTGGTGATGATTCTGTGTCCAATGACTTATTGCATGTTTGCTTATTTAAGCATGTTGTAGCATGTAAATTTGATGCAAGTAAGGTTTATTCACTAAAGTTGGGATGGTTTACTGATGAACATTGCGAATCTTTTGAAATGAATAAGAGCTTCACTTATATGTGCAAACTGAATTCTAATATTTTCATGCCTTCTACTTCTTGTGATAATTTTTTGGCTTTAGTTTTTATGAACTATGAAAGTTACTCATGTATACATGTGTCATACGTGCAAAAATCAAGGGAAGTTAAACTGGATGACATATACATATACAACATGTACACCTTGTCTCTTTTGTTAGCCACATTTCAGATTAAGCAACGCCGAGGACGGCTTTGTTTTCAAAAAGGGGAGGATGATGAGGACATGACTACCTTGGATACGACCAAAAATATTGCATACATGCATATTTGTCAGGTGATTTCTAATGCACACTATTCAATAATCTATTTATGTTATCCAGAACAAAAATACTTCACACACTTTTGTGTTTTGTCTAATTGCAGGTGTATGGGACATTTGTACAACCCACATATGAAGATAAGGGAAAAGGAGAAGTTTATGTTGTGTTCAAAAAGTCCTCTCACGTCACTTTTGGGCCAAGAGAAGATAGAGTCCAAGTCTTTCACGTTCTGGATTCAGATTCGGACTGCACAGACATACCTGACTCAAAACGCCAACAACTTTTTCATACGGACTCCGAATTGGGTGATTCTTTTTTTGTTGGAAACTAGATTTCGTGCTCTTTCCAACCCAATTGAATTCAACTTCAAATTCGTCCGGAGCTTTGAGTTACGGATGAAACAATCTGACGTTGCAGCAGAATCCGAGTCAAACTACAAGCCCAAAGGTGTTGCATCACCTCCACTTGGGCCCATGAGCCTTGTACGACCTAGGGTTAGTTTTAGGCTGCCTTGGGACGTCCTCCCACCTCCTTGGCCACCACCCCTTGCTCCTATATAAGTAGATCCATCTAGTAGCTTTTTCCTTGGGATTTGTTTAGTTAGAAGTTAGCCATTGCAACTTCGTGTACTTCGTTTGTGTCCAACGACCAGACCAAGACCGCTTACGGATCCCCATCATTATCAATACTTCATATATATTTGCGATATTCAGATTGCTTTATCATATTCTTGCTCGTTCTTCGATTGCTTGCAGGAATAGACCTTCGTGGTCAGGCTGACCGTGCTTCCAGCATCGTCAGTAACCTCAGGAGATTGGTTTAGCGGTTGCTAAGGCGCAACGTCGTGCACGTTTGTAGTCGGATCGTCAAAGTCGTCTCCACCAAATCGATAGTTATCATCTCATCGAAAGATCGGGACCCTCGCCTCTATCATTACTTCTCAAACCACCTCTATGGTCAGGAGGCAAGGAAGGTTTTCATACAACACCCACGGTTCAATATTGAAGTGTTCCTGAAGAGGACAAAGGACGGACAGTCAATCATCCACAGGCACTGGCCTAAAGTTGCAAAGACCTTCAACATGAATGAAGGCTCAATATTCGCCTTCCACTTCAGCAGTTTACTAGATGAGATGCATCTGTCTATGTACCGTCTATGATGCTAATTTAGAAAGGTTCTACATGTTGCATGTGAAACTTTGTGCTAGTGCAGTTGTGTAATGGGGTAGATGAGTGCTAAAGCTATATCATGTTGTACTCTGATGTATTTCTATTATGAAATCCTGCTTCCTTAATATGGAAATGAAATATATTATGTGCTTAATATGAATGTCAATTAGATTAATAAATAGATTATTAATAATAGGGCAATTAGCTTGCTATTGCAAATGGTTATTGAGAAAATACCGTGGGCGATGACCTCAGGTAACGCACACAGTTTCTAGGAATAAACCGTGTTGGTTCAATGAACAATCACACACGACCTTCTCTTGAAAACTGTTTACGTTAGGCCACCTTGCGCAAATGTTTACCACATAAAAACTATGTGTGATGGACAACCTTTGCCACACAGTTTCTTCTACGCACCGTGTGTGATGCATTCAATAACTCAAACGATAAAATTGTTAATATCGTGTGTGATGTACCTGCGAACGGAAACATTTTCCTTGGAGCGACTATATGGGATGTATATACGAACGGAAACATTTAGCGAGGACTGACTGTGTGGGATGTACTCACAATCGGAAACGATTCCGCGTGTATAATTGTATTTTTTTTGAGCAATACTGTACGTATATCCATATTTGATCGCTCGCCGGTCGCAGACGACCTCATTTGCCGAGCGTGTGTGCCAGGAGGGCATATCCTCGACGGTTTCTGGGTCGTGTGGGAAGGACCCCCCTATCACCCACACTCACTTGGCGACGGTTCCAAATGTCGTCACGAAAAGGGGTTAAAAACCGTTTGTATAGCACCTCGTTGTACCAGTGAGGTGTGAGTTTATTCAAATCAAATCTTCTATATAAAGAGAAAGGCATAACACCAACACCAGCTCCTAAATCACATAAAGCAGTTTTCACATAATTTCTTTTGATGGAGCAAGGTATGGTTAGTATTCCCGGATCTCCAAGTTTTTTAGGTACTCCACCCTAAAAGTATAATTATCAAGCATGGTGGAGATTTCAGCTTCCGGTATTTTTCTCTTATTGGTGATGATGTCTTTCATGTATTTTGCATAAGGAGGCATTTTTAAGATATCAATCAAGCGAGTACACAAAAATACTGGCCTCAACATTTCAGCAAACCGTTCAAATTCTTCATCATCTTTCTTCTTAGTTGATTTATGCGGAAAGGGCATAGGTTTTTGGACCCATGGTTCTCTTTCCTTACCGTGTTTTCTAGCAACAAAGTCTCTTTTATCATATTTTTTATTCTTGGGTTGTGGGTTATCAAGATCAACAACTAGTTCTATTTCAACATCATTATCTGGTTCTTTATTATTTTTCGAGTATCTTCATGAACCTCATCATTATCTTTTTCATTGTCAGAAGGTGAGTGTTCACTACCAGATCGAGTTTCAGCATCAGAAATAGAGACTTCATTATCATTATCAGGAGGTTTTTCTACTTCAGGTTCACTAGAGGCGTGCAAAGTCCGATCGTTTTTCTTCTTATTTTTCTTTTTAGAAGGACTAGGTGCATCAGTGTTAACTCTTTGAGAGTCTTGTTCAATTCTTTTTGGGTGTCCCTTGGGATAAAGTGGTTCCTGAGTCATTCTTTCCCCTCTAGTCATTACTCTAACAACATGACCATTGATATTATTATTCATTTCATCAAGCAACTCTCTTTGAGATTTAGCAACTTGTTCTAATTGAGTTTGAACCATAGAGGCATGCTTTCCTACACGTCTAACATCATTTGAGATTCTAAACAAAAATTCACTCAAGCAAGCAATCATATTAGAATTGTATTTCAATTGTTTCATAACATTTGCATTGAAGTGATCTTGCTTCCTAATGTAATTATCAAACCCATATAAGCATTGACTAGGATGTTTATTATAAGGAATATCACCTTCATCGAACTTTAGTAAGGAATTTACCTATACCACCTTAGGTGGTGGTGGTGGTGTTTAAAGCCCATGTATTTCTTCGATAGGTGGTAAATTTTTAACATCCTCTACTTTAATACTTTTTTCCTTCATAGATTTCTTTGCCTCTTGCATATCTTCAGGACAAAGATATAAGATACCCCTCTTCTTCGGAGTAGGTTTAAATGGTAATTCAGGAAGGATCCAATCATCATAATTTTTCAATATGTTATTCAATAATTCTTCAGCTTGTCAATAGTTCGTTCCCTGAAAACACAACCAGCACAACTATCTAGGAAATCCCTAGAAGTATCGTTTAGTCCATTATAGAAGATATCAAGTATTTCATTTTTCTCAAAAGGATGATCAGGCAAAGCATTAAGCAATTTGAGAAGCCTCCCCAAGCTTGTGGGAGACTCTCTTCTTTAATTTGCGCAAAGTTAAATATTTCCTGTAAGGCAGCTTGTTTCTTATGAGCAGGAAAATATTTCTCAGAGAAGTAATAAATCATATCTTGGGGACTACGCACACAACCAAGAGCAAGAGTGTTATACCAAGTCTTAGCATGACCCTTCAATGAGAACGGAAATAATTTGAGAATATAATAATAGTGAACCTTCTCATCATGAGCAAAAAGGGTGGCTATGTCATTCAACTTAGTAAGATGTGCCACAACAGTTTCAGTTTCATAACCATGGAAAGGATCAGATTCAACCAAAGTAATTAATGCTGGGTCAACAGAGAATTCATAATCCTTATCATCAACAAAGATAGGTGAAGTAGCAAACTTAGGATCACATTTCATTCTAGCATTCAAAGATTTTTCTTTCAGTTCGCATAACAATTTCTTAAGATCATCTCTATCATTGCAAGCAAGAAAGTCTCTAGTTGTCTCCTCATCCATAACATAACCTTCCGGTATCTTAGGCAATTCATATCTAGGAGAACTAGTTCTAATAGGTGTTTCAAGATTTTCAGTTCCAAGCTCTTCATCAGTTTCAACAATTTCAGTTTCAGCACTCTTAAAAGCTTTAGTTCTAGCAAGTTGTTCATCAAGAAATTCACCTAGTGGCACATTATCATCAAGAAGGGTACTAGCATCACCATAAATATCATTCATAGAAAAAGTAGCATCATCAATAACTTGTGGCATATCAGGATTAATAGCATGTGGTGGTGTTGCAAGTTTACTTATAACAGAAGGTGAATCAAGTGCAGAGCTAGATCGCAGTTCCTTACCTCCCCTCGTCTTAGAGGAAAAAAATCTTAGTCTTCGCATGCTTCAGATTTTTCATAGTGATAATTTGATAATAATCCCAAGTGACTCAACAAATATAGCTATGCTTCCTGGCAACGGTGCCAGAAAAAGGTCTTGATAACCCACAAGTATAGGGGATCGCTACAGTTTTCGAGGGTAGAGTATTCGACCCAAATTTATTGATTCGAGACAAGGGGAGCCAAATAATATTTGCAGGTATTAGCAGCTGAGTTGTCAATTCAACCACACTTGGATATTAATTATCTGCAGCAAAGTGATCAGTAGCAAAGTAGTATGATAGTTTTGATGATAGTAGTAGCAACAGCAACAGTGATAGCAATGATTTTGTAGCAAGTGCAATAGTAACAGTAGCAGTAGTAACTTAGTAGAAACAATATAAGAGAAATTCGTAGGCATTGGATCGGTGAATTCGTTGGATGATATTCATCATATAACAATCATAAACTAGGGTGATACGGCACTAGCTCTATTTCCTAAATATAATGTAGGCATGTATTCCGTAAATAGTCATACGTGCTTATGGAAAGAACTTGCATGATATCTTTTGTCCTACCCTCCCGTGGCAGCGGGGTCCTATTGGAAACTAAGGGATATTAAGGCCTCCTTTTAATGGAGAACCGAAACAAAGCATTAACACATGGTGAATACATGAACTCCTCAAACTAAGGTCATCACCGGGAAGTGTCCCGACTTCTTTCACTCCGGGTTTGCCAGATCATAACACGTAGCAGGTGACAATAACTTGCAAGATCGGATCTACCACATAGATATAATGGTGATAACATAAACATTTCAGATCTGAAATCATGGCACCTGGGACCAAAGTGACAAGCATTAAGCATCGCAAAGTCATAGCAACATCAATCTATGTCGGTGTCCTAGGAACAGGGGTCCCTAGACTTGCCTGCCTGCCGGCCCATGGCGTGGCTCCACCAGCGGCCCTGTATGGCCCATCTTCATCAGCAAACACTCAAGACCCTCGCGAGGGGCCAAGCCTCGCGAGGGGGACGATGCAAGACCTCCTCGAGGGCGGCCTCACTGGGCTGGCTCGCGCGTGGCGGAGAGATCAAGGCGAGGGGCACCTCACGAGGTTCCTGTGACGCAAGCCATGACGACCGAGGCCAGGCGGGCGCCAGAGCGCGTAGTGTACTCATTTCCTCTTTGGTGCTAAAGAGGCAAGCGCAGGCGAGGAGTCCCGAGGCATCAGGCAAAGGTTTCCATATCGGTGCAACAAGACCATGACCAGCAGGATGGCAGGACGGAGGTCACCATGGAGCCCAGGACGGTGTCACCACCAGAGCCTTTGGCAGGCGAAGACCGCCTTTAGTCAGGATAACTTGTACTGGTTGTCTCCCTTCAAATTTGGTCATTGTTGGATCCCTTCCCACCTACATTTGGGAAGAGGACCAGGGCCTCTATAAATAGGACTAACCACCACAGTAGGAGGCAACTGATCTTGGATCATTCAGATCATCCTCAACCACACAAGCTCACCGAGCTCAAGAACACCTCTCCTCAGGAGGCTGTTCTTCCCTTGTACTTGTTCATCCTCAGCCCAAGAGGCAATCCACCACACCAAACTGGAGTAGGGTATTACACCACATCGGTGGCCCGAACCAGTATAAACCCTGTGTCCTTTGTTCTGCGAGTTCGATGTGCTGAGCCTTGGGATCGTGGGGAGTGGGTGAGCTAGGGAAGGGAGAGATTTTCATGCGCACCCCAGTGTTCGAACCTCGAGGGTTTTGCCGGAACCCGAAATCCGACAATCTCAGAACATAATGGATACTAGGGATCAAGCCCTAACAAAACTAACCCGATTACATGATGAATCTCATCCAACTCCTCACTGACCAGCGAGCCTACGAAGGAATTACTCACTCCCGGTGGGGAGCATCATGGATTTGGTGATGGAGATGGGTTGATGATGATGAAGATCAAAGATCCCCCTCTCCAGAGCCCTAAACGGACTCCAGATTTGGCCTCCCGATTAAGAATAGGAGGTGGCGGCGGACCCGTCGGCCTTCCTGCTGGCATATGAAGAGGTCGTACTGAAGGCTGGGGGCGACGACAAGGTCATGTCAATTGGCTTCCCATGGCCCTCGCTTGTGCACCACATGCCTGGCTGCTCACCCTCCCGGGATCCTCGGTGGAATCTTGGGAGGAGCTGCGCGGCCTCCTCGTCACGCGCTTCGCGGCACCGGTGCCCCTCGCTGTCACGTGCCTCCTTGGCGGCTCACAAGCACCGCCCTCGGACCGTCACACCAAGCAGTTCTTTCGCCAGATCAGCGCCGCTTCCGTGCAGCAAGGTGCTCCCCCGGGTTGGGCGGTGGCCAAGGCCGACCTCACCTTCGAATCAGTGGATCACCCCGTCACCACCGTCGGCTCGGGCGTGCTTCCAATGCTTTGCACGCCCACCATTTGCAACGTAGTTGTCACCAAGACCCTCATCGACGGTGGCGCCGGCCTCAACGTGCTCTCCGTGGAGCCTTTTAGCCTTCTTCACGTACCACTCGAACGGCTCCGCCCCAGCAAGCCCTTCTCCAGGGTCGGTGGCGGCTCCGCCAGCCCCCTGGGGCAGATCCGCCTTCTTGTGACCTTCGGCACCCGCGACAACTACCGCACCGAGCTGATCAACTTGGACATCGCCCGCATTGGCCTCCCATACAATGCCATCCTCGGGTACCCGGCTCTGGCTCAGTTTATGGCGGCGACACATCCGGCCTACAACCTCATGAAGATGCCCGGAGCAAGGACGTCCTCACCGTAGTTGGAGACACCAAGGAGGCTCTGGCGGCACTCAAACTTGCCCTCAAAACCGCCGCAGTGGCGCGACCGCCGACGAGGCCACCCTGGAGCTAAGGAGGCCGCGCCAGCAAAGAAGAAGCAGTTGTTCACTCAAGATCGGGCCGAAACTAAGCAGGTGTCGGTCGAGGAAGATGGGTCCTCAGGAGCCACCTTCACCATAGGCCAACCTCAACTCGGATCAAGAGGAGGCATTGGTGAGGTTCCTGCGTGCGAACAAGGATGTATTTGCCTGGGAACCCAAGCAACTAGTGGGGGTCCCGAGGGGGGTGATTGAGCATCACTTCAGGGTGTGCCCCAATATGCGCCCTATGAAGCAGAAGGCGCGACGACAGTCCACGCAGAAGCAGTCCTTCATCGTCCAGGAAACCCGCAAGCTGGAGGCAGTAGGTGTCATTCGCGAGGTTCGGTACCCTGAGTGGCTGGCGAACCCCGTCGTCGTACCGAAGAAAGGCGGGAAGGAGCACATGTGTGTCGACTTCACTAACCTCAACAAGGCCTGTCCCCAAGACCCATTCCTGCTCCTGCGCATCGACCAGATTGTCGACTCCACCGCCGAGTGTGACCTGCTGTGCTTCCTGGACGCGTTTTCAGGCTATCACCAGATCAAGATGGCAGCGGAGGATGTGGAGAAGACGGCCTTCCTGACCCTATGTGGGGTGTACTGCTATACCTGCATGCCGTTCGGGCTGCACAACGCAGGCGCGACCTTCCAATGGCTGATGCACATCGCCCTGGGTCAGCAGCTCCAGAGGAACGCTGAAGCCTACGTCGACGACATTATGGTAAAATCTCAGGAGGCAAGAACTTTGATTCAAGATCTAGAGGAGACCTTCGCAAGCCTGCGCCAGGTGGACCTGCGGCTCAACCCAGATAAGTGCGTGTTTGGTGTCCCCTCTGGCAAGCTGCTGGGCTTCCTTGTGTCCCACAGGGGGATCGATGCTAACCCGGAGAAGGTCAAGGTGATAGAAGACATGGGCCCACCACAAACTCTCAAGGAGATGCAGAATCTTGCGTGCTGCGTGACCTCGCTAGGGCGCTTCATCTCCAAGCTGGGGGAGCGCGCCCTACTATTCTTCAAGCTGATGAAGAATAAGGGCCCGTTCGAGTGGACCCTGGAGGCTGACCAAGTGTTTCAATACCTCAAGAGATACCTAACCAGCCCTCTGGTGATGGTGGCGCCTCGCCCTCTCAAGCCCTTGGTGCTTTACCTTGCCGCTACTCCCTACTCTGCTAGTGCAGCTCTAGTGGTGGTTCGGGAAGAGCACCAGGCCAAGGGTCTGCCGCGCCGTGCCGCACCTCCAGCGAGGGCGATACAGGACCAAGAGGGCACCGCAAAGGCTGCAGCAACGCCAACGAGTGACCAGGCCCCACCAGACAGTGTTCGCGGGCCTGTAGAGGCCCCGGTGGGCGACCAGGCTCTTGGGGTCCCGTCACCTCAGGAGACACCTCAACCTCCGGCATGCGCATGCTCCATCGACGCTCCCGCCCTCGTCGAGCACGCAGTGTACTTTGTCAGCACGGTACTGCGAGATGCAAGGGCACGGTACCCCATGCCTCAAAATCTCTTACTCGCGCTCTTGGTGGCCTCGCGTAAACTGCAGCACTACTTCCAACGTCACCCAATCAAGGTCATCTCGGCCTACCCGCTGGAGAGGGTACTCAGGAGCCCCAACGCTACTGGAAGAGTCGCCGAATGGAACATCGAGCTGCAAGCATTCCAGCTGGAGTTCAGCACAACCAGGGTGATCAAGGGAGCCGCGCTCGCCGACTTTGTGGCGGAATGGACTGACGCCCCGGGGCTTGAAGCAGGCAAGGATCGATCCCTCTCGCCGGGAAGTGAAGCACCAGATGGTTGGGTCATGTATTTCGATGGTGCGTTCGCACGCCAGGGTGCGGGAGCTGGAGCAGTGCTCATCTCGCCCACTCAAGACAAGCTCTACTACGCCGTGCAGCTCTGCTTCTAGCAAGGCGAGAAGGTCTCCAACAACATCGCGGAGTACGAAGGCCTCATCGCTGGCCTTAAAGCTGCGGTGGCCCTGGGGGTGAAGCGCCTCACCATCAGGGGTGACTCGCAGCTCCTCGTCAACTTCTCCAACAAGGTATATGAGCCAAGGGACGAGCACATGGAGGCATACCTCGCGGAGGTACGCAAAATGGAAAAGCAGTTTCTGGGCCTAGAGTTGCAGCACGTGCCCCGTGGCACCAACAAGGAGGCCGACGACATCGCCAAAAGGGCATCCAAGCGACAACCCCAAGAGCCTGGCGTCTTCGAGGAGCGGCTCTTCAAGCCTTCGGCAGCACCTCCACTTTCGGGGCCGGTGCCGCCTCGGGAGGAACTCCCCCAACCACCTGCCTCGGGAGCCCCGGCCTGCGGCCCGACCTCGGGAGCGCGCCTACTCCTGGCGCTCGAGCCTCGGGAGGGGTGCTGGACCAAGGAGTTCAAGGAATACCTGACGCAAGGGATGTTGCCGGACCACTCCCGGTGATGACCATAGTTTGAGGAGTTCATGTATTCACTATGTGCTAATGCTTTGTTCCGATTCTCTATTAAAAGGAGGCCTTAATATACCTTAGTTTCCATTAGGACCCCGCTGCCACGGGAGGGTAGGACAAAAGATGTCATGCAAGTTCTTTTCCATAAGCACGTATGACTATATTCGGAATACATGCCTACATTACATTGATGAATTGGAGCTAGTTCTGTGTCACCCTATGTTATGACTGTTACATGATGAACCGCATCCGGCATAATTATCCATCACCGATCCAATGCCTACGAGCTTTCCATATACTGGTTTACACTTATTTACTTTCCCGTTGCTATTGTTACAATCACTACAAAACACCAAAAATATTACTTTTGCTTTCATTACTCTTTTGTTACCGTTACCACTACTATCATATTACTTTGCTACTAAACACTTTGCTGCAGATACTAAGTTTCCAGGTGTGGTTGAATTGACAACTCAACTACTAATACTTGAGAATATTCTTTGGCTCCCCTTGTGTCGAATCAATAAATTTGGGTTGAATACTCTACCCTCGAAAGCTATTGCGATCCCCTATACTTGTGGGTTATCAAGACTAATTTCTGGCGCCGTTGCCGGGGAGCATAGCTCTATTCTTTGAGTCACTTGGGATTTATATCTGCTGGACCCTATGAAGAACTTGAAAGACGCTAAGACAACAATTTATCCCTCAACTACGAGGGGAGGTAAGGAACTGCCATCTAGCTCTGCACTTGATTCACCTTCTGTTATGAGTAAGCTTGCGATGCCTAAACCTTCTTCTGCTATTCGTTTTGATATGTCGCATGTTATTGATAATGCCACTTCTGCTATGCATGATACTTATGATGAAACTACTTCTATGCCTGATAATTATGTGCCCCTTAGTGAATTTCTTGATGAACAAATTCTTAGGGCTAGAGAGAAAGAAATTATTGAATCAGATTATATTGATGAAAGTGATGATGAAGATAGGCTTGTTATTCCTAAGGGTTATGTTTTTGATATTGAAGCTTCTGCAGCTATTTTAGCTTGCAGAGATAGTCGTGAACTCAAGAGGCTATTAATTAAATGTAGTAAAGAATCTCTTAGAGATAAAATGAAACCTGGCCCTGCTTTTGCTACCTCACCTATTTGTGTTCCCGATAAGGATTATGAATTCTCTGTTGATTCTAAGATAATTACTTTGGTTGAATCTGATCCTTTCCATGGTTATGAATCTAAAACTGTTGTGGCGCATCTTACTAAATTAAATGATATAGCCACCCTATTCACTAATGATGAGAGATCTCGTTACTTTTATATACTTAAAATATTTCCGTTCTCATTAAAGGGTGATGCTAAGATATGGTTTAATTCTCTTGATCCTGGTTGTATGCGTAGTCCCCAGGATATGATTTATTACTTCTCTGCTAAATATTTCCCTGCTCATAAGAAACAAGCTGCTTTGAAGGAAATATACAACTTTGTGCAAATTGAAGAAGAGAGTCTCCCACAAGCTTGGGGGAGGCTTCTCAAGTTACTTAATGCTTTGCCTGATCATCCTCTTAAGAAAAATGAAATACTTGATATATTTTATAATGGACTAACCGATGCTTCCAGAGATTACCTGGATAGTTGTGCTGGTTCTCTTTTCAGGGAAAGAACACCGGATGAAGCTGAAATTTTATTGAATAATACGTTGACAAATGAAAATAATTGGGCACCTCCTGAGCCAGCTCCCGCTCCAATTACCGAGCCTATTCCTAAACCAACTCCGAAGAAGAGAGGTGTTCTTTTTCTCATTCCTAAATATATGCAAGAGGCAAAGAAATATATGAAAGAAAAAGGTATTAAAGCTGAAGATGTTAAGAATTTACCTCCTATTGAAGAAATACATGGTCTTAATTTACCGCCTGTTGAAGAAACATATGATCTTGATCCATTACTTATTAAAGAACCTCGTGATCCCGATAACCCGACACAGGTAGTAAACGTAAATTCTCTCTATAGATTTGATGAAGGTGATATTCCTCACTATAAGTCTGCTAGACAATGCTTTGATGAGTTTGATAATTTTATTGTCAAACAAGAAAATTTCAATGCTTATTTTGGTAGACAATTGAAATACGATTCCAATATGATTAAACACTTGGGTGATTATATGGCTAATATTAGAGGTGAACTAAAACTTGTTAGCAAACATGCTTCTATGGTTACCACTCAAGTAGAACAAGTACTTAAGGCTCAAAAAGAATTGCTCGATGAAATGAATAGTAATAAAAATGATTATGCTGTTAGAGTGGCTACTAGAACTGGTAGAATGACTCAGGAACCTTTGTATCCTGAAGGCCACCCTAAGAGAATTGAGCAAGATTCTCATAGAAATAATATTGATGTACCTAGTTCTTCTAAAACGAAGAAAAAGAAAAATGATAGGACTTTGCAAACTTCTAGTGAACCTATTGTTGAACCACCTGAGAATCCAAATGATATCTCTATGTCTGATGCTGAAACACAATCTGGTAATGAACATGAACCTAGTGAAAATGTTAATGATGATGTTCATGATGATGCTCAACCTAGTAATGACAATGATGTAGAAATTGAACCTGCTATTGATCTTGATAACCCACAATCAAAGAATCAACGTTATGATAAGAGAGACTTTGTTGCTAGGAAACATGGTAAAGAAAGAGAACCATGGGTTCAGAAACCCATGCCTTTTCCTCCCAAACCATCCAAGAAAAAGGATGATGAGGATTTTGAGAGCTTTGCTGAAATGATTAGACCTATCTTTTTGCGTATGCGATTGACTGATATGCTCAAAATGAATCCTTATGCTAAATATATGAAAGATATTGTTACTAATAAAAGAAAGATACCGAAAGCTAAAATTTCCACCATGCTTGCTAATTACACTTTTAAGGGTGGAATACCAAAGAAACTTGGAGATCCAGGGGTACCTACTATACCATGCTCCATTAAGAGAAATTATGTTAAAACTGCTTTACGTGATCTTGGAGCCGGTGTTAGTGTTATGCCTCTCTCTTTATATCGTAGACTTGATTTGAATAAGTTGACACCTACTGAAATATCTTTGCAAATGGCCGATAAATCAACTGCTATACCTGTCGGTATCTGTGAGGATGTGCCTGTTGTAGTTGCAAACGTTACGATTTTAACGGACTTAGTTATTCTTGATATTCCTGAGGATGATAGTATGTCTATTATTCTTGGAAGACCTTTTCTGAATACTGCAGGGGCTGTTATTGATTGCAACAAAGGCAATGTCACTTTTCATGTTAATGGTAATGAGCATACGGTACACTTTCCGAGGAAACAACCTCAAGTTCATAGTATCAACTCTATTGGAAAAATTCCATCGATTATATTTGAAGGTTTTGAATTTCCTCTTCCTACTGTCAAGAAGAAATATGATATACTTATTATTGGGGATATGCATATCCCCGTTGAGGTAACATAGTGTTATTCGAAATTTCTCCGGTTCCATGTTAATCGGAATGAGTTTGTTAACAAGACCTGATCAACCTTGTTAGTGGATTCCTTTTGATGAGCATGAGATGGATGAAACTAGAAGGCACAACCTTCTGTACCCTCCTTATACTTTCTGTTATTTAGTTTAAACAAAGTAAAAATAGCATTTTTCTGTCTGTTTCCTGACTTATCCGTGCAATATAAAAATATCGCAAAAATAAAAGTCCTCCAAATGCCATGCCAATTTAATATGATTTTTTCGGGAATATTGGAGGATTTATGGTACTGAAAACACCGTGGGGGGAGCTGCCACCTGGCCACGAGGGTGGAGGGCGCGCCCTACCCCCCAGGGCGCGCCCCCTGCCTCGTGGGCCCATGATGGCCCTCCTCCACTTATTCCTGCACCCATCCTCTTCTTCTTCTTCCTCCCACAAACACGAATATCCAACTCAAGCACGAGTTCTAGCTCACTTTGCTGTAATTTTCGATCTCCTTGATCAAGCACCTCTCACAAAACTGCTTGGGGAGATTGTTCCTTGGTATGTGACTCCTCCATTGGTCCAATTAGTTTTTGTTCTAGTGCTTTATTCTTTGCAAATTTGTGCTGCATAGGTGACCATGTTCTTGAGCTTGCATGTCAAATTTATATGGTTCCAAGTAGTTCTAATGCTTGATATAGGCTTTAGGCACTTGTAGGAGTAGTTGCTATCAATTTTGTTGAGATTTGTTCACTTTTGTTTGAAGTTACTAAAAATTTCAGAAATTTTTCAAAAAAAACAATATGCTTAGGAAGATGTTCCAAGGTGGGTCTTCAAAGAAGCAAGGCCCCAGGCTTGCAATGCGTGATGCTGATGAGGATCCCCCAAGGGACGCTCCAGTGCGGCCCTGTGAATGGCCTTCAGAAAATTTTATGAATCGAGCGGGAATCAAAGAAGAATTTAACGCAGATTTGCGTAACGCCGATCTTGTGGACTTTGAGGCAGACAAATGCCCACAGTATCATGATCTCACTAGTTCATTTGTGAGGAGGTTTGAGTTTTCATGTTCGTGTAATTCTCCTTCAGTCATGTTTGATCTTTATGATAAATCCTATACCATGGACTTAGAGGATTTTACTTTTGCTTGCAAAGTTCCACAATGGGGTAGTACTATTGATCCCCGTAAATCTGAATTTAGAAATTTTCTTGCCAGTATAACTGTAGGGGAATCTAGAGATATAACGCAAGCTACCATAGGGAGCATTCACTTTCCTGCTATACATTATTTTGCTCTCTTCATAGGTAGGTGCATAAATGCTAAGGATGAAGCATGTCACATGTGTGTCCCTGACCTTAGCATTCTCAGGAGTGCTGTGTTAGGAGACCAACCTTATCATATGGGAGCCATTGTAGCTCGTAGGTTGCATCATAATAGATATAATGGAGATTTCTTTGGAGGAATTTATGCAACCCGTTTAGCTAATTTTCTTGAGGTGGATGTTCGTGAGGGTGATATGGAGTTGCCCCCTACTTATTTAGATTTTGATTCTATGGCCTCCCACCAGTTTGTCGAGAGGACAGAATCACCTCTCTAGTATCGACTAATCTTTAACAAACGACATGTTGTCCGTATTACTCTCCCTGCTCCTGCCTTCTTTGATTCTCAGACAAAAGGAAGATATACAATTACCAGAGAGGAGGCAGATGAGTACGAGCGGAGAGCAGAGGCAGCCCGACGCCACGCTGCAGCTCAGGAGGCGATAGCCGCTGCATCACAGTACGACCCCAGCTACACCTATGGGTATCAGCCAAGCTATCCCTGGCAATAAACCAACTTAGGCCAAAAGCCTAAGCTTGGGGGAGTACGTATTTCTCACCGACATTACATTTATGTTCACACACACTCATTGCTAGATGTCGGTGCTCATACTCTTTCACTGTAATATCCATGCTAGTTTATTTTCTTTTTCCTGCATTCTTCTTGTGTGCTTGTTAAACCTTAAGAAAAACCAAAAAAATTAGTAGTAGTTTACTTTTCCTGCTGTACTAGTAATAAGTAAAAAGAAAACCCAAAAATATTTCCCGTTCTTCTTTTGCTTGTTGGGAGCTTTCCCGTGTAAATAGTTTTATTTCTTTTCTTTTCTTTGGGGGTCGATAGGAGAAGACCATGATTAAATTGTTGAAGTGGCTCTTATATGCATTATTTGTGATTTAACCAAGAGCCCATATTGCCTTGTCTTCTCCTGTTTATTGAATGCTCATAGATTCTAGCTTAGTCCAATGCATGTGCACTCTTATTATTATTCACATCGTTCGGTCGTGCAAGTGAAAGGCAATTATGATGATATATGATGGACTGACTGAGATGAGAAAAGCTGGTATGAACTCGACCTTTTTTGTTTTTGTAAATATGATGAGTTCATCGTTCTTGATTCAGCTTGTTATGAATAAACATGTTTGCAATGACAATTAGAGATCATAGTTGCTTATGCCATGCTTGATTAACTATGAGTTATAATGGTTTACCTTGCGTGCCAACATGCTATTAAAATGGTTATGAAGTGGTATGATGGGTGGTATCCTCCTTTGAATGATTTAAGTGACTTGACTTGGCACATGTTCACCCATGTAGTTGAAACAAATCAACATAGCCTTCACGATATTTATGTTCATGGTGGATTATATCCTACTTATCCTTGCATCCAATGTTTATTAATTTTAATGCATGTACATGGCTGTTGTCGCTCTCTAGTTGGTCGCTTCCCAGTCTTTTGCTAGCCTTCACTTGTACTAAGCGGGAATACTACTTGTGCGTCCAATCCCTTAAACCCCAAAGTTATTCCATATGAGTCCACTATACCTTCCTATATGCGGTATCTACCTGCCGTTCCAAGTAAATTTGTATGTGCCAAACTCTAAACCTTCAAATAAACATTCTGTTTTGTATGCTCGAATAGCTCATGTATCAACTAGGGATGCCCTTATCTTCCATGTTAGGCGGGTTATTCTCAAGAGGAGTGGACTCCGCTCCTCACTCACGAGAAAATGGCTGGTCACCAGGATGCTCAGTCCCATGCTTTATGCAAACTAAATCAAAATTAATTGCAAACAAAACTCCCCCTGGGACCTGATGTTAGTTGGAGGCACTTGTTGTTTCGAGCAAGCCATGGATTGATGCTTGTTGGTGGAGGGGGAGTATAAACTTACCATTCTGTTTGGGAACCGCCTATAATGTGTGTGGCATGGAAGATATCGCCATCTCTTAGTTGCTATGTTGACAATGAAAGTATGCCGCTCAAAATATTATTTATCTCTATTTCAAAACCGAGCTCTGGCACCTCTACAAATCCCTGCTTCCCTCTACGAAGGGCCTATCTATTTACTTTTATGTTGAGTCAGCACCCTCTTATTAAAAAGCACTAGCTGGAGAGCACAGCTGTCATTTGCATTCATTACTGTTAATTTATATTGGGTATGACTATGATTGGATTTCTTTTACCATGAATTACAATGTTTAGTCAGTCCTTGATCTTTAAAGGTGCTCTGCATTTATGTTTTGTGGTCTCAGAAAGGGCTAGCGAGATACCATCCTGTTATATCATATTATGATTGTTTTGAGAAAGTGTTGTCATCCGAGATTTATTATTATTGCTCGCTAGTTGATTATGCTATTGATATGAGTAATCATGAGACCTGAGAATTATTGCAAATGTGGTTAGTTATAATCTTTGCTGAAAACTTGAATGCTGGCTTGACATATTTACAACAAGAAGAGCAAACAGAGTTTGTAAAAGTTTTTCTTTATCACTTTCAGTTTGTCAACTGAATTGCTTGAGGACAAGCAAAGGTTTAAGCTTGGGGGAGTTGATACGTCTCCGTCGTATCTACTTTTCCAAACACTTTTGCCCTTGTTTTGGACTCTAACTTGCATGATTTGAATAGAACTAACCCGAACTGATGCTGTTTTCAGCAGAATTGCCATGATGTTGTTTTATGTGCAGAAAACAAAAGTTCTCGGAATGACCTGAAACTCCACGGAACGTCAAGTTAAAAAATAATAAAAAATCCTTGCCAAAGATGAAGACCAGGGGGCCCACACCCTGTCCACGAGGGTGTGATAGAGGCAAAGGTGTCCCGATGTTTCGATGAGATGGTGGCTATCGTTTTCTGTGGGAGTCGACCTTGACGATCCGACTACGAACGTGCGAGACGTCGCGCCTTAGCAATCGCTAAACCAACTTCCGAGGGGTTATTGACCACGCCGGAGCACGATCAACCTGACCACGAGGGCCTGTTTCCTGCGAGCAAACGAAGAACAAGCAAGAAACTGAGATTGCAATCTGGATATTGCGAATATAAGATGAAAGCTTTATTGATCAAGGTGGGGTTCTGTGACGTCTTGGCCTGGTCGTTGGACACAAACGAAGTACGAGAAGTTGCAGCTATGGCGAACTTTTAATCTAAACAAAACCCCCAAAGTCTAAACGACGCCCTAAGGGCTGTATATATGGAGGAAGAGAGGGGAATTTCGTGGCCCTTGAGGGTGGGGTCCGAAACCAACCCTAACTCTTGTTTCCCCACACATACGGACTCTAAAAATAGCCTATACTTAAGTATTTCGAAATTACATGGGCCTGGCCCATTAATAAGGTGACGCAGCACCTAGAATAGCCTATGGACGAATATTATGAAGTGGCATCTTGTATATTTCGTCCATGGCTTCATGCACTCCTTATGGCGGCTTCAAAGTCCTGAAATCATCACTTGTAACTCCGTTCTTGATCCCCTTGCGCATGCCATCAACTTCATGCGTGTTCTTGCTCCAATGTTCATCCTTCTCCAAGCTAGGCCCTTCATTTGAAAGCAAAACAAATGTATCCAATTTAGGCAGCATCATAATCTCATGAACATTAGAATCATTACCAAGAAACGAAAGTACCTGGTAATTTAATTGGCATGCGCGAGCTCTAGTAATTGGTCCAGTATATGTAACAGTAGGGGCTGTGGGTGTAACAATGGTATTGATGTCCTCATCAAAATATTATGATGCTGCCTAAATTGGATACATTTGTTTTGCTTTCAAATGAAGGGCCTAGCTTGGAGAAGGATGAACATTGGAGCAAGAACACGCATGAAGTTGATGGCATGCGCAAGGGGATCAAGAACGGAGTTACAAGTGATGATTTCAGGACTTTGAAGCCACCATAAGGAGTGCATGAAGCCATGGACGAAATATACAAGATGCCACTTCATAATATTCGTCCATAGGCTATTCTAGGTGCTCCGTCACCTTATTAATGGGCCAGGCCCATGTAATTTCGAAATACTTAAGTATAGGCTATTTTTAGAGTCCGTATGTGTGGGGAAACAAGAGTTAGGGTTGGTTTCGGACACCACCCTCAAGGGCCACGAAATTCCCCTCTCTTCCTCCATATATACAGCCCTTAGGGCGTCGTTTAGACTGTGGGTTTTGTTTAGATTAAAAGTTCGCCATAGCTGCAACTTCGCGTACTTCGTTTGTGTCCAACGACCAGACCAAGACGTCACAGAACCCCACCTTGATCAATAAAGCTTTCATCTTATATTCGCAATATCCAGATTGCAATCTCAGTTTCTTGCTTGTTCTTCGTTTGCTCGCAGGAAACAGGCCCTCGTGGTCAGGTTGATCGTGCTCCGGCGTGGTCAATAACCCCTCGGAAGTTGGTTTAGCGATTGCTAAGGCGCGACGTCTCGCACGTTCGTAGTCGGATCGTCAAGGTCGACTCCCACAGAAAACGAAAGCCACCATCTCATCGAAACATCGGGACACCTTTGCCTCTATCAAGGTGGTATCAGATTTCCAGGTTGCTCGGTGAGATTTTTACAGTTTTTCGTAGATTAGATCGAGTCTGTTCTTCATACCTACAGTCCACGAAAAAGCCACAAAAAAAATTAGGGTTAGTTCATCATATCCGAACCAATCTGAGCCTTTGCATAATCTTTTTAGGGTTTTTGCTTTGTTGAATTTGCGGTTGCATCGTCGTGTCAAGTTGCTGGTCTTAGAGTCTAGTCTTTTAGAGTTTCGAGTTCTGGTCATAAGTTGTCACGCCGCCGCCGCACCATCATCATCGCCCATCTACCACTTTTGCTTATCCGCCACCGCTCTGAATCCATATCCATATACCACCACCAATCCGTATCCATATACCACCATCAATCTCTATCCATATACCACCACCAATCTGTAACCATATATCCACCACCAATCCGAGTTCTTCTCATATTAGGTTTGTTCTTGAGATCAATCTCAATTCCGATTCGTGTTTCCTTGCCTGCGTAGGTTTCGGGAAAAAAAGGAGTCTGGAGACCCCCGGGCAGTTTTTAGGCCAAAATTTTCACGGGCAAAAATATTTTTTCCCTATCCTATTTTTAGGCTTTTCTGAGTCTTTTGAGCCACGTGCCATCATAGTGATTTTTTGTCGCACTTTTTCGTCGTCGCTGCCCTGATTTCCGAAAAAAAAAGTGAATTTTTTTTTTTTCGTGCCCATTCTATCAGTTTGACGAGGGAAGAGTTTTGAGACACTCGCCATTATAGTAATTTTTCGCAAAAAAAAGAGGAGCGCAAAAAAAAGCGAAAAGAAAAGTTCCAGAGTGTGCTTTTCCCTTATTTACGTGCAGCGCCGTGATTTTGTTAGTGTTCTAGGCTCGCGTCTCTAGCACGGTCTAGCCTAGGGCCAGCACAGTACCGTCGTTGAGCGTTTATTCAACTTTGCATCTCTGAATTGATTATTGCTGACCCTTTTTGCTACCATACTATAAGCCTTCCCAGCTCCACATACCTCTACGTCGTGCGTTTGACTCTCCCTGGCAATCGCTCTATCCAAGCTTTTGAGAGTTTTGACTACAACGGTTGCCGATCACCGCCAACTGCTGGGTAAGAACTGGTAAGAATTTGAGATTTGCTTGACGGATTTGTGACACCCGCCACCACCACCTCTTGTTAGTATTCTATAGGATCATATTCTTGTGTGTTTTCTATTGTTGCTAACCATGGCAGGATCACAAGCCGACGAGACTGACTGGGAGAACATGACGAATCAGGAGTTGCATGATAAATTTCAGCAAATGATGAATGGACAGGTGCAGGATGTGCTAAACAGATTTGAAGAGGCCATGGAGAAGATAGATGACATGGAGAAGACGTTCGAAACAAAGCTCGATAACAGGTTTAATGAATTGCTCGCGCGTCTTCCACCACCACCACCGGCTGCACCTAACGCACCTCTACAACAACAACAACGACGACTACCTACGCATCGTGAAACAGCCCTCCGCCGAGCGAGCCGTCTCCCTCTTGCACCTGGCCAAACTGTTGGTGCTGCTGTTGCTACTTCTGTGGCTCCTGCTGCTGATGCGGAGGAGGATGATTTTGCTGGCGATTACGAGGATGAGGTTGATAAAAATCAGAACTACGTGCCACCACCAGCACAGCAACCATCAGGTTGTCCACATGCAAATAATGGCAATGGTAGGGCTCACCCTCAGGTACGAGATCATGACCATCTCCCTAAACTAAAATTGAATATTCCACCATTTGAGGGTAGATATGTTCCTGATATATATCTTACTTGGGAGTTAGAAACTGAACAACGATTTACATGTTTACAATATCCCGAGGAGAGACGTGTTCCTGCTGCTGTTTGTGCATTCACTAGTTTTGCATGTGTTTGGTGGTCTGAGCATTGTAGATTATATCCCATTCCTGCTACTTGGGCTGCTTTGAAAACTGCTATGCGTACTCGTTGGGTTCCACCATATTATCAACGTGAATTACTTCAAAAGTTGCAGCGCTTAAGACAGGGAAAAAATTCTGTAGAAGAATATTATCAGGAATTACAAACTGGCATGATTAGATGTGGTATTGTTGAGGAGAATGAAGCTATGCTTGCACGTTTTATGGGTGGATTAAATAGAGAGATTCAGACGATTCTAGAGTATAAGGAGTATACTAATATCACTCGTTTATTCCATCTTGCTTGTAAAGCTGAACGTGAAGTGCAGGATCGACAGGCATTGGCGCGGACTAACTTTTCTGCAGGTCGACCTTCTTCATGGACACCACGTGCATCATCTACTTCCACACGTTCTGCTTCACCGGCGCCTCCGTCGGCTGCCACCTCCAACCGTGATACAATAAAGCAGGCACAATCACCACTATCTGCCAAGAGCACACCTTCTGGGCCTGCAAAGAGCTCTTCTTCATCCATGGCATCAACAGGGCAAACACATGATATTATTTGTCGATGTTGCAAGGGTGGAGGTCATTATGCGAGAGAATGTCCATCTAAGCGTGTGATGATTGTTACTGAGGATGGTGGGTATGAGTCCGCTAGTGACTATGATGAGGAGACTTTGGCTCTTATTACACGTGACGAACACGGTGGAGACGATCTGCTGACAGGTATGAATGTTTAGTTGCTCAACGTGTTTTGAGTGTGCAGGTTACACAAGCTGAGCAAAATCAGAGGCATAATTTGTTCCATACAAAGGGAGTTGTGAAGGAACGTTCTGTTCGCGTGATCATAGATGGAGGGAGTTGCAACAACTTGGCTAGCATCGAGATGGTGGAGAAGCTATCTCTCACCACAAGACCACATCCACATCCTTACTACATCCAATGGTTCAACAACAGCGGCAAGGTTAAGGTAACACGTACTGTTCGTGTGCATTTTAGTATCTCTACATATGCTGATTATGTTGATTGTGATGTGGGTAACCCGATGCCTCTTAGACCATGGCAATTTTTAACATATATTATGTTGATGATGTGGTACCTATGCAAGCATGTTCCTTATTACTTGGTAGACCATGGCAATTTGATAAAAATTCTATTCACCATGGTAGAAACAATCAGTATACTCTTGTTCATAAGGATAAAAATATTACTTTGCTTCCTATGACTCCTGATTCCATTTTGAAAGATGATATTAATAGAGCTAATAAAGCAAAACAGGAGAACACTAAGAGTGAAAATCAGATTGTGGCAAAAGAATTTGAGCAACAAATGCAGCCTAATAATAATAATAAACAATCTAGTGTTGCTTCTGAAATTAAATTGAAAAGTGCATGTTTACTTGCCACCAAATCTGATATTGATGATCTAGATTTTAGCAAATCTGTTTGCTATGCTTTTGTGTGCAAAGAGGCATTATTTTCATTCGAGGACGTGCCTTCCTCTTTGCCTCCTGCTGTCACTAACATTTTGCAGGAGTTCGCTGACGTCTTTCCGCCCGTGCCACGGATTACCACCTTCGCGGATTGACCATCAAGCACGACTTAATTCCCGCTGGCATCCATACCCAACCGTCACGGACATTCCCAAAGAGGGCACCTAGGAACAACCGACACATTCCCTAGTACCTGGGAATTGTCAATAAGCATTTTGGAATACAGGGACTTTGACTCAAATTCTCCGATAAGCATATCACTATCTCAGGTGACCGCTGGGAGCGCATGTCAAATAATAAACTACCAATAAGTCAAGCTACCAACTCTAGTGCACCAGCAACTGGGTATATAGTCACCAAATCTTATTAAGTCACTTTGTGAGTATAAAAATTCAGGGGAATTATCACAAAACAATATTAGGAATTCCAAGGGTTCTTCAAGAAGCAAGTCCAGACTGCAATCTAGTGACCAGAAGAAACCAACCAGAGAGATACCAACGAAGAGACTGAAGGAGAGGAGGCGGGCAAAGGAGCCCAAGATGGATCGAATGCCTCGAACGGAAAAATATGAATACGGTTATAAAGGATGGGCAAGACAGAAGGGGGACACGACTATAGTCACGCATTGATGCTTGTTCCTATCATTTTAGTGCCTGAAAAAGGATGGTACGTCGCGATATGTGTTGATTGTAGAGGCACTAATAAATATTACTATTCACTATTCGTTATCGTCATCCTATTCCTAGGCTAGATGATATGCTTGATGAATTGAGTGGCTCTACAATATTCTCCAAAGTTGATTTGCGTAGTGGATACCATCAAATTCGTATGAAATTGGGAGATGAATGGAAAACAACATTTAAAACTAAGTTTGGATTATATGAGTGGTTAGTCATGCCTTTTGGGTTAACTAATGCACCTAGTACTTTCATGAGGTTAATGAACGAAGTTTTACGTGCTTTCATTGGACGATTTGTGGTAGTTTACTTTGATGACATATTGATTTATAGCAAATCTTTGGAGGAACATTTGGAACATTTACGTGCTGTTTTTATTGCTCTACGTGATGCACGTTTGTTTGGTAACCTTGGAAAGTGCACCTTTTGCACCGACCGAGTATCTTTTCTTGGCTATGTTGTTACTCCACAGGGAATTGAAGTTGATAAAGCCAAGATTGAAGCTATTGAGAGTTGGCCGCAGCCCAAAACGGTCACACAAGTGAGGAGTTTCCTTGGCCTCGCTGGTTTCTATAGGCGTTTTGTGAGAGATTTCAGCACCATTGCTGCACCTCTCAACGAGCTTACAAAGAAGGATGTGCCTTTTGTTTGGGGTACCGCACAGGAAGAAGCCTTCACGGTATTGAAAGATAAGTTGACACATGCTCCTTTACTCCAACTTCCTAATTTCAATAAGACTTTTGAGCTTGAATGTGATGCTAGTGGAATTGGATTAGGAGGTGTGTTATTACAAGATGGAAAACCTGTTGCATACTTTTCTGAAAAATTGAGTGGGCCTAGTCTGAACTATTCTACTTATGATAAAGAATTATATGCTCTTGTTCGGACCTTAGAAACATGGCAACATTATTTATGGCCCAAGGAATTTGTTATACATTCTGATCATGAATCTTTGAAACACATTAAAAGTCAAGCAAAACTGAACCGTCGACATGCTAAATGGGTTGAATTCATTGAGACTTTCCCTTATGTGATTAAACACAAGAAGGGTAAAGAAAATGTTATTGCTGATGCCTTGTCTCGTCGTTATACTATGCTTTCACAACTTGACTTTAAAATATTTGGTTTGGAGACCATCAAGGATCAATATGTTAATGATGCTGAATTTAAAGATGTATTGCAGAATTGTAAGGAAGGGAGAACTTGGAACAAGTTCGTTCTTAACAATGGATTTGTGTTTCGTGCTAACAAGCTATGCATTCCAGCTAGCTCCGTTCGTCTTTTGTTGTTGCAGGAGGCGCATGGAGGAGGATTAATGGGACACTTTGGCGTCAAGAAGACGGAGGATATACTTGCTACACATTTCTTTTGGCCAAAGATGAGACGGGATGTTGAGCGTTTTGTTGCTCGCTGCACTACATGTCAAAGAGCTAAGTCACGACTCAATCCTCATGGTTTATATATGCCTTTGCCTGTACCTAGTGTTCCTTGGGAGGATATATCTATGGACTTTGTTTTAGGTTTACCTAGAACAAAGAAGGGGAGGGATAGCATATTTGTTGTCGTGGATAGGTTCTCGAAAATGGCACACTTTATACCATGTCATAAAAGCGATGATGCTGTTAATGTTGCTGATTTGTTCTTTCGTGAAATTATTCGCTTACATGGTGTGCCAAATACTATTGTTTCAGATCGTGATACTAAATTTCTTAGCCACTTTTGGAGATGTTTATGGGCTAAGTTGGGGACTAAGCTGCTTTTTAGTACTACTTGTCACCCCCAAACTGATGGACAAACTGAAGTAGTCAATAGAACATTGTCTACTATGCTTAGGGCTGTTTTGAAGAATAACAAGAAAATGTGGGAAGAATGCTTGCCTCATATTGAATTTGCTTATAATCGTTCATTGCATTCTACTACTAAGATGTGCCCTTTTGAAATTGTGTATGGTTTCCTACCTCGTGCACCTATTGATTTGTTGCCTCTTCCATCTTCGGAGAAGGTTAATTTTGATGCTAAAGAACGCTGAATTGATTTTAAAAATGCATGAGTTAACTAAGGAAAACATTGAGCGTATGAATGCTAAATATAAACTTGCTGGAGATAAGGGTAGAAAACATGTTGTGTTTGCACCTGGAGATCTTGTTTGGTTACATTTGCGTAAAGATAGATTTCCTAATCTGCGCAAATCAAAGCTAATGCCACGTGCTGATGGTCCTTTTAAGGTTTTAGAGAAAATAAATGATAATGCATATAAACTTGAGCTACCTGCAGATTTTGGGGTTAGTCCCACTTTTAACATTGCAGATTTGAAGCCTTATTTGGGTGAGGAAGATGAGCTTCCGTCGAGGACGACTTCATTTCAAGAAGGGGAGGATGATGAGGACATCAATACCATTGTTACACCCACAGCCCCTACTGTTACATATACTGGACCAATTACTAGAGCTCGCGCACGCCAATTAAATTACCAGGTACTTTCGTTTCTTGGTAATGATTCTAATGTTCATGAGATTATGATGCTGCCTAAATTGGATACATTTGTTTTGCTTACAAATGAAGGTCCTAGCTTGGAGAAGGATGAACATTGGAGCAAGAACACGAATGGAGTTGATGGCATGCGCAAGGGGATCAAGAACGGAGTTACAAGTGATGATTTCAGGACTTTGAAGCCGCCATAAGGAGTGCATGAAGCCTTGGACGAAATATTCAAGATGCCACTTCATAATATTCGTCCATAGGCTATTCTAGGTGCTGCGTCACCTTATTAATGGGCCAGGCCCATGTAATTTCGAAATACTTAAGTATAGGCTATTTTTAGAGTCCGTATGTGTGGGGAAACAAGAGTTAGGGTTGGTTTCGGACCCCACCCTCAAGGGCCACGAAATTCCCCTCTCTTCCTCCATATATACAGCCCTTAGGGCGTCGTTTAGACTTTGGGTTTTGTTTAGATTAAAAGTTCGCCATAGCTGCAACTTCGCGTACTTCGTTTGTGTCCAACGACCAGACCAAGACGTCACAGAACCTCACCTTGATCAATAAAGCTTTCATCTTATATTCGCAATATCCAGATTGCAATCTCAGCTTTCTTGCTTGTTCTTCGTTTGCTCGCAGGAAACAGGCCCTCGTGGTCAGGTTGATCGTGCTCCGGCGTGGTCAATAACCCCTCGGAAGTTGGTTTAGCGATTGCTAAGGCGCGACGTCTCGCACGTTCGTAGTCGGATCGTCAAGGTCGACTCCCACAGAAAACGATAGCCACCATCTCATCGAAACATCGGGACACCTTTGCCTCTATCACTGCGGCCAACTCTCAATAGCTTCAATCTTGGCTTTATCAACTTCAATTCCCTATGGAGTAACAACATAGCCAAGAAAAGATACTTGGTCGGTGCAAAAGGTGCACTTTCCAAGGTTTCCAAACAAACGTGCATCACGTAGAGCAATAAAAACAGCACGTAAATGTTCCAAATGTTCCTCCAAAGATTTGCTATAAATCAATATGTCATCAAAGTAAACTACCACAAATCTTCCAATGAAAGCACGTAAAACTTCGTTCATTAACCTCATGAAAGTACTAGGTGCATTAGTTAACCCAAAAGGCATGACTAACCAGTCATATAATCCAAACTTAGTTTTAAATGCTGTTTTCCATTCATCACCCAATTTCATACGAATTTGATGGTATCCACTACGCAAATCAACTTTGGAGAATATTGTAGAGCCACTCAATTAATCAAGCATATCATCTAGCCTAGGAATAGGATGACGATAACGAATAGTAATATTATTAATGCCTCTACAATCAACGCACATACGCGACGTACCATCCTTTTTCGGTACTAAAATGATAGGAACAGCACAAGGACTAAGGGATTCGCGTATATAACCTTTGTCGAGCAGTTCTTGTACTTGACGCATAATCTCCTTCGTCTCCTCTGGATTGGTACGGTACGGTGCACGGTTGGGTAGCGAAGCACCGGGAATTAAGTCAATATGATGCTCAATCCCTCGAATAGGTGGTAATCCCGGTGGCACGTCTTGTGGAAAGACGTCGGCGAACTCCTGCAAAATGTTAGTGACAGCAGGGGGCAAAGAGGAAGGCACGTCCTCGAATGAAAATAATGCCTCTTTGCACACAAAAGCATAGCAAACAGATTTGCTAAAATCTAGCTCATCAGTATCAGATTTTGTGGCAAGTAAACATGCACTTTTCAATTTAATTTCAGAAACAACAGTAGATGGTTTATTATTAGGCTTCATTTGGTGCTCAAATTCTTTTGCCACAATCTGATTTTCACTCTTATTTGTCTCCTGTTTTGCTTTATTAGCTCTATTAATATCATCTTTCAAAATGGAATCAGGAGTCATAGGAAGCAAAGTAATATTTTTATCGTTATGAACAAGAGTATACTGATTGTTTCTACCATGGTGTACAGAATTTTTATCAAATTGCCATGGTCTACCAAGTAATAAGGAACATGCTTGCATAGGTCCACATCACAATCAACATAATCAGCATATGTAGAGATACTAAAAGGCACACGAACAGTACGTGTTTCCTTAACCTTGCCGCTGTTGTTGAACCATTGGATGTAGTAAGGATGTGGATGTGGTCTTGTGGTGAGAGATAGCTTCTCCACCATCTCCATGCTAGCTAAGTTATTGCAGGTCCCTCCATCTATGATCACACGAACAGAACGTTCCTTCACAACTCCCTTTGTATGGAACAAATTATGCCTCTAATTTTGCTCAGCTTGTGTAACCTGCACACTCAAAACACGTTGAGCAACTAAACATTCATACCTGTCAGCATCTTCAGGAGCCATGTATTGCGTCTCATGATCAGAATCGTCTCCACCGTGTTCTTCACGTGTAATAAGAGCCAAAGTCTCCTCATCATAGTCACTAGCGGACTCATACCCACCATCCTCAGTAACAATCATCACACGCTTAGATGGGCATTCTCTCGCATAATGACCTCCACCCTTGCAACGTCGACAAATAATATCATGTGTTTGCCCTGTTGATGCCATGGATGAAGAAGAGCTCTTTGCAGGCCCAGAAGGTGTGCTCTTGGCAGATAGTGGTGATTGTGCCTGCTTTATTGTATCACGGTTGGAGGTGGCAGCCGTCGGAGGCGCCGGTGTAGCAGAACGTGTGGAAGTAGATGATGCACGTGGTGTCCATGATGAAGGTCGACCTGCAGAAAAGTTAGTCCGCGCCAATGCCTGTCGATCCTGCACTTCACGTTTAGCTTTACAAGCAAGATGGAATAAACGAGTGATATTAGTATACTCCTTATACTCTAGGATCGTCTGAATCTCTCTATTTAATCCACCCATAAAACGTGCAAGCATAGCTTCATTCTCCTCAACAATACCACATCTAATCATGCCAGTTTGTAATTCCTGATAATATTCTTCTACAGAATTTTTTCCATGTCTTAAGCGCTGCAATTTTTGAAGTAATTCACGTTGATAATATGGTGGAACCCAACGAATACGCATAGCAGTTTTCAAAGCAGCCCAAGTAGCCGGAATAGGATATAATCTACAATGCTCAGACCATCAAACACATGCAAAACTAGTGAATGCACAAACAGCAGCAGGAACTCGTCTCTCCTCGGGATATTGTAGAGATGTAAATCGTTGTTCAGTTTCTAACTCCCAAGTAAGATATATATCAGGAACATATCTACCCTCTGATAGAGGCAAAGGTGTCCCGATGTTTCGATGAGATGGTGGCTATCGTTTTCTGTGGGAGTCGACCTTGACGATCCGACTACGAACGTGCGAGACGTCGCGCCTTAGCAATCGCTAAACCAACTTCCGAGGGGTTATTGACCACGCCGGAGCACGATCAACCTGACCACGAGGGCCTGTTTCCTGCGAGCAAACGAAGAACAAGCAAGAAGCTGAGATTGCAATCTGGATATTGCGAATATAAGATGAAAGCTTTATTGATCAAGGTGGGGTTCTGTGACGTCTTGGTCTGGTCGTTGGACACAAACGAAGTACGCGAAGTTGCAGCTATGGCAAACTTTTAATCTAAACAAAACCCAAGTCTAAACGACGCCCTAAGGGCTGTATATATGGAGGAAGAGAGGGGAATTTCGTGGCCCTTGAGGGTGGGGTCCGAAACCAACCCTAACTCTTGTTTCCCCACACATACGGACTCTAAAAATAGCCTATACTTAAGTATTTCGAAATTACATGGGCCTGGCCCATTAATAAGGTGACGCAGCACCTAGAATAGCCTATGGACGAATATTATGAAGTGGCATCTTGTATATTTCGTCCAAGGCTTCATGCACTCCTTATGGCGGCTTCAAAGTCCTGAAATCATCACTTGTAACTCCGTTCTTGATCCCCTTGCGCATGCCATCAACTCCATTCGTGTTCTTGCTCCAATGTTCATCCTTCTCCAAGCTAGGACCTTCATTTGTAAGAAAAACAAATGTATCCAATTTAGGCAGCATCATAATCTCATGAACATTAGAATCATTACCAAGAAACGAAAGTACCGGGTAATTTAATTGGCGTGCGCGAGCTCTAGTAATTGGTCCAGTATATGTAACAGTAGGGGCTGTGGGTGTAACAATGGTATTGATGTCCTCATCACCCTCAAATGGTGGAATATTCAATTTTAGTTTAGGGAGATGGTCATGATCTCGTACCTGAGGGTGAGCCCTACCATTGTCATTATTTGCATGTGGACGACCTGGTGGTTGCTGTGCTGGTGGTGGCACGTAGTTCTGATTTTGATCAACCTCATCCTCATAATCTCCCACATAATCATCCTCCTCCACATCAGCAGTAGGAGCCACAGAAGTATCAACAGCAGCACCAGCAGTTTGGCCCGACTGAAGAGGGACACGGCTCGCTCGGCGGAGGGCTGTTTCCCGACGTGGAGGTAGTCGGTGTTGTTGCTGTTGTTGCAGAGGTGCGGCAGGAGCAGCCGGTGGTGGTGGTGGAAAACGCGAAAGCAATTCAGCAAACTTGTTATCGAGCTTTGTTTCAAACGTCTTCTCCATGCCATCTATCTTCTCCATGGCCTCTTCAAATCTGTTTATCACATCTTGCACCTGTCCACTCATCATTTGCTGAAACGTATCATGAAGCTCCTTGTTCGTCAAGTTCTCCCAGTCAGTCTCGTCGACTTGTGATCCTGGCATGGTTAGCAGCAATAGAAACACACAAGAATATGATCCTATAGACTACTAACAAGTGGTGGTGGTGGCGGGTGTCACAAATCCGTCAAGCAAATCTCAAATTCTTACCAGTTCTTACCCAGCAGCAGGCGGTGATCGGCAACCGTTGTAGTCAAAACTCTCAAAAGCTTGGATAGAGCGATTGCCAGGGAGAGTCAAACGCACGACGTAGATGTATGTGGAGCTGGGAAGGCTTATAGTATGGTAGCAAAAAGGGTCAGCAATAATCAATTCAGAGATGCAAAGTTGAATAAACGCTCAACGACGGTACTGTGCTGGTCCTAGGCTAGACCGTGCTAGAGACGCGAGCCTAGAACACTAACAAAATCACGGCGCTGCACGTAAATAAGGGAAAAGCACACTCTGGAACTCTTTTTTTCGCTCTTTTTTTTGCGCTCCTTTTTTTTGCGCTCCTCTTTTTTTGTGAAAAATCACTATAATGGCAAGTGTCTCAAAACTCTTCCCTCGTCAAACTGGTAGGATGGGCACGAAATTTTTTTTTTCACTTTTTTTTCGGAAATCAGGGCAGCGACGACGAAAAAGTGCGACAAAAAATCACTATGATGGCACGTGGCTCAAAAGACTCAGAAAAGCCTAAAAATAGGATAGGGAAAAAAAATTTGCCCGTGAAAATTTTGGCCTAAAAACTGCCCGGGGGTCTCCAGACTCTTTTTTTCTTTTTTTTTCGAGACCTACGCAGGCAAGGAAACACGAATCAAAATTTAGATTGATCTCAAGAACAAACCTAATATGAGAAGAACTCGGAATGGTGGTGGATATATGGTTGTGGTATATGGCAGCGGTGGTGGTATATGGTAGCGGTGGTGGTATATGGATAGAGATTGGTGGTGGTATATGGATACGGATTGGTGGTGGTATATGGATATGGATTCAGAGCGGTGGCGGATAAGCAAAAGTGGTAGATGGGCGATGATGATGGTGCGGCGGCGGCGTGACAACTTATGACCAGAACTCGAAACTCTAAAAGACTAGACTCTAAGACCAGCAACTTGACACGATGATGCAACCGCAAATTCAACAAAGCAAAAACCCTAAAAAGATTATGCAAAGGCTCAGATTGGTTCGGATATGATGAACTAACCCTAATTTTTTTTCTGGCTTTTTCGTGGACTTTAGGTATGAAGAACAGACTCGATCTAATCTATGAAAAACTGTAAAATCTCACCGAGCAACCTGGAAATCTGATACCACTTGATAGGGGCTATGGTGTCCCGATGTTTCGATGAGATGGTGGCTATCGTTTTCTGTGGGAGTCGACCTTGACAATCCGACTACGAACGTGCGAGACGTCGCGCCTTAGCAATCGCTAAACCAACTTCCGAGGGTTATTGACCACGCCGGAGCACGATCAACCTGACCACGAGGGTCTGTTTCCTGCGAGCAAACGAAGAACAAGCAGGAAACTGAGATTGCAATCGGGATATTGCGAATATAGGATGAAAGCTTTATTGATCAAGGTGGGGTTCTGAGACGTCTTGGTCTGGTCGTTGGACACAAACGAAGTACGCGAAGTTGCAGCTATGGCAAACTTTTAATCTAAACAAAACCCCAAAGTCTAAACGACGCCCTAAGGGCTGTATATATGGAGGAAGAGGGGGGAATTTCGTGGCCCTTGAGGGTGGGGGTCCGAAACTAACCCTAACTCTTGTTTCCCCACACATACGGACTCTAAAAATAGCCTATACTTAAGTATTTCGAAATTACATGGGCCTGGCCCATTAATAAGGTGACGCAGCACCTAGAATAGCCTATGGACGAATATTATGAAGTGGCATCTTGTATATTTCGTCCAAGGCGTCATGCACTCCTTATGGCGGCTTCAAAGTCCTGAAATCATCACTTGTAACTCCGTTCTTGATCCCCTTGCGCATGCCATCAACTCCATGCGTGTTCTTGCTCCAATTTTCATCCATCTCCAAGCTAGGCCCTTCATTTGTAAGCAAAACAAATGTATCCAATTTAGGCAGCATCATAATCTCATGAACATTAGAATCATTACCAAGAAACAAAAGTACCTGGTAATTTAATTGGCGTGCGCGAGCTCTAGTAATTGGTCCAGTATATGTAACAGTAGGGGCTGTGGGTGTAACAATGGTATTGATGTCCTCATCAGAGGGATAAATTCAAGCAATATGATATAAACCCCATCTTGTTATGCTCGATGGCAACAATACAATACGTGCCTTGCTGCCCCTACTGTCACTGGGAAAGGACACCGCAAGATTGAATCCAAAGCTAAGAACTTCTCCCATTGCAAGAAAAACCAATCTAGTAGGCCAAACCAAACTGATAATTCGAAGAGACTTGCAAAGATAAACAATCATACATAAAAGAATTCAGAGAAGATTCAAATATTGTTCATAACAAACTTGATCATAAACCCACAATTCATCGGTCTCAACAAACACACCGCAAAAAGAAGATTACATCGAATTGATCTCCACGAGAGAGGGGGGAACATTGTATTGAGATCCAAAAAGAGAGAAGAAGCCATCTAGCTACTAACTATGGACCCGAAGGTCTGAGGTAAACTACTCACACTTCATCGGAGGGGCTATGGTGATGATGTAGAAGCCCTCCGTGGTGGATTCCCCTTCCGGCGAAGCTCCGGAACAGGCCCCAAGATGGGATCTCGTGGATACAGAAAGTTGCGGCGGTGGAATTAGGTTTTTGGCTCCGTATCTAATCGTTTGGGGGTACGTAGGTATATATAGGAGAAGGAGTACGTCGGTGGAGCTTCGAGGGGCCCACGAGGCAGGGGGCGCGCCCTAGGGAGGCGCCCTCCACCGTCGTGACCGCCTCGGGGCTTTCTTGATGGAGGGTCCAAGTCTCATGGATCTTATCTGATGAGCAAATCACGTTCCCGAAGGTTTCATTCTGTTTGGATTCCGTTTGATATTCCGTTTCTTCGAAACACTGAAATAGGCAAAAAAATAGCAATTCTGGGCTGGGCCTCCGGTTAATAGGTTAGTCCCAAAAGTAATATAAAAGTGGAAAATAAAGCCCAATATGGTCCAAAACAGTAGATAATATAGCATGGAGCAATCAAAAATTATAGATACGTTGGAGACGTATCAGTGCTCGATATGGAGACCGCCCGAGGGGGGAGGGCACCCCTACATGCGCGTGGCCCATGCATATGCATGCAGGGGTGGTGTGCTATTTGAATAAGCAATGCACGTCCTTGACGTGGCACGTGCCTCACAAACCACACACACGGGCGGGAACGTCGAGGACCGGCTGCGTTCGTCCCTGAGACAGAGTCTTCGGTGGGCGATCCCGTGACAGAACGGGCCTAGACTTGGTCTGTCATCTCACGATGACATGCACTAACACGAAGAAGCAGTTATTCCCCGTGGCCTACCCCCTCTAGGTGCCGAACAATGCCCTAGACCGCCGGGGCCAACGGATGGGTGCTCGATATGGAGACCGCTCGAGGGGGGGTCACCCCTACATGCGCGTGGCCCATGCATATGCATGCAGGGGTGGTGTGCTATTTGAATAAGCAACGCACGTCCTTGACGTGGCACGTGCCTCACAACCACACACACGGGTGGGAACGTCGAGGACTGGCTGCGTTCGTCCCCGAGACAGAGTCTTCGGTGGGCGATCCCGTGACAGAACGGGCCTAGACTTGGTCTGTCATCTCGCGATGACATGCACTAACACGAAGAAGTAGTTATTCCCCGTGGCCTACCCCCTCTAGGTGCCGAACAACGCCCTAGACCGCCGGGGCCACCGGATGGGTGCTTGATATGGAGACCGCCCGAGGGGGGAGGGTGCCCCTACATGCGCGTGGCCCATGCATATGCATGCAGGGGTGGTGTGCTATTTGAATAAGCAACGCACGTCCTTGACGTGGCACGTGCCTCACAAACCACAACGGGCCTAGACTTGGCCTGTCATCTCGCGATGACATGCACTAACACGAAGAAGCAGTTATTCCCCGTGGCCTACCCCCTCTAGGTGCCGAACAACGCCCTAGACCGTCGGGGCCACCGGAGCAATATGACCAGCACTTCCTGCACAAAACGGACATGTTCCGACACCATTAATAAAAAAACACCGGCATCCACCATTAATAAGAAGGCCTATCACTTTGAATGTTCTCTGCTCGAGACAGGTGAACATTCAAAATGATAGTCCATTTCCTTAACAAGAGTGTAATGGATACCGAAGCTTACTGCATCTGGACTATCCCACTATTTAAATAGGTTTTGTTGCTTGTCTCTAGGCGAGGTGGGACTAAACTTTGATGGTGCCCTTATCATTACCGAGATCTACTCTCGGAAAAGGTAGCCATTGCCGAGAGCCGGGAGTCGACCCTCGGTAACCACTGCTCTACCGAGAGTCCTCTTGGCATAACTGCAACAGCCAAGTGCCTTCAACTCCTAGCGCATGCCTCTTTGCCGAGTGCCGCCCTCTGTAAAATTTTGTTCCCAGTTCTGTTCATACTGTTTTTTGCTTTAGTTGGTGCAGCAAAAACATTTATACAATACTCAAACTTCCATTTCGAGTCACACAGGTTAACAACAAACTCACATAAGCATTAATCCATAAATAGTTCACACAAGCTTCATTTCAAATCACAAAGTAGCTCTTTAGTACAAGTGCCTACTTAGTAATTAAACAACAAAGTGGTGTGCATGCATGCACCATATGATAAAAAGCAACACCACAATTATGACAAACTGAAAGAGAATTATGAAGTTCTTCAACCCACTGAACTAGGTAAGCCGTGTCTGGCTTGCACCATTGCGTAATTCTGTTTTTCTCTTTTGCTTAAGCAAATACTGATTGTAATGATACTCTGTCGTCTCTCTATTGTTGAATGAGGCAAAGGAGTTGCCTTCATAATGAAGTATTTGTTCATTGCATTCAGATCATGAATTGTAGACTCCTGGACATCATCCTCTATACACAACATACCACTTCATCTACAAAAGAAAAAGAAATAAGGCACATCATACATAATCAACATAAGCATTCATCACTCATACAATCAAAAGCATCGCAGGTGGCCATCCAAGTCCATATCAACAGGTACATAACTATACCACTAAATCAACGTCAAACTATCTAGGTGACTACTCCGAGGTGTAGTCGGTGAAACCAGTGATCGTCGAGTCAGAGCATGTGGGGGCATCCCCCATGGTGTAGGACCAAGCATCGTCGGGAATGATGGTCGGTGGACTCAATGGCTCCTTGCGTGGTGGAGCCTTTCCCTCCTTAGCTGGGGGATTCTTCTTGGCCAGATCCACAAAAAACTTCATTAGGATCAGCTGTGGGTTCTTCTCAAGGAGTTCCTCCAAGCGGTCCTCGGAGCTCTTCTTCGTGTCCGTGGAGTCGACCCTAATGGAAGCTTCGTCGTTGGAGGAGGCCATAGCCAAAAAATCGATTGATGCTAACACCTTTCATCACACAATGGAAAATAACATAAGAATCAAACATGAAAGATATAACATGAAGAGCTCACGTAGATCGACCGCCATCATCAAAAGTCGATTTTCTTCCTCCAAGAACAACTCTCAACGACACTCTCTCACGTATGGTGGACACTCTCGCTGGTGCTGGTATATATGGTGGACACTCTCTCACGGGTATTTCAACTTTCGGTGATGGTTGAGCCCCTCGTGCGTTATCAAGATATAACATGAGGAGCTCACACAGATCAACCTTCATCGCTCAAAAGTTGATTTTTCTTCCTCCAAGAACAACTCTCATCAACACTCTCTCACGTATATACGGTGGACACTCTCGCTGCTGGTGGTATATATGGTGGACACTCTCTCACGGGTATTTCAACTTTTGATGATGGTTGAGCTGGGTGAGCCCCTCGCGCGTTATCAAGATATAACATGAGGAGCTCACACAAATCAACCGTCATCGCTGAAAAGTTGATTTTTCTTCCTCCAAGAACAACTCTCATCGACACTATCTCACGTATCTCATCGGTCACATCCGCACATAGCATCCATGCATACAACATTATCAACAATTATCTACATTTTTTCTTTTGAAAAAAAATGTATCTACATGGCATCCATCCATCTATCAATCCATCCATCTATCTATGCACCCATCTATCAATCCATCCATCTATCCATCCATCCATCTATCTATGCATCCATCTATCAATCCATCCATCTGTCTATGCATCCGTCTATCAATCCATTTATCTATACACACATGGAGAGGAGGAGGGGGGCTCACCGGAGGGAGGAGCTCGGTGGGGTGTGGGGGGCGGCGGTGGAGGGGCGCCGGTCGGTGGGGAGCAGAGGAGGAGGGGCGCCGGTCGGTGGGGAGCTGAGAGAAGAAACAACAGGGGGGAAATATGCTTAAGTAGTCGACGTCACATTTGCCGAGTGCTTGTCGGTGCTGCCCTCGGAAAAGAAATCGACTCTAGGTCTAGGTTAGATGATTTACCGAGAGCAGCTCTCGGAAAATACGTCCCCTAGATCTAGGTTAGATGCTTTACCGAGAGTCAACCTCGGAAAAAGTAGATATTCCCGAGGGCCGATAGTCGACCCTCGGTAAGTTCTGCTCTAATTTTTTTGTCTTTGTTTTGTTTTGCACTATCTTTTTTGTATCTCATATTTCATATCCTTTTATGACCAAAGTTTATAAATTCCATGACTTTTGATGATTTTTTTCAAAACTCAACTTTAAAGAGTGTAAAGTTGTAAGTGCATCTAGTGCCACCCCTAGTTGGTTTTGGAGTATTGACGGCAAACCTAGTTGAGGGACTAATGTGTTTGTGAGAATTGCAGGAAAACACAGGTAGAAGTCCCTCATTGATTCGGTTTTACTACCAGAGATGACCCCTAAAAATGTACGAAGACATTGAAGACAATGGTGGTTTATGAAGATATTCATATTGAAGACAATGACATGAGAAGACTCCCTA
>NC_053023.1:323592117-323629561 GCF_003073215.2 Triticum urartu | reverse complement strand
AAATATATTTGAAAGTGACCAAAAAGGGAAATTCCTAAATAAAATAATAAAAGCCAGAGGAAAAATCAGAAGTGTATAAGATAAGAACTATATAAACCAACCCTGCAAAAGGAAAAAAAAATACCACGAACATGCCAGCGCATTTTGCCACGCTAGGAGCACCGTTGGTATACACATAAATTGCATGTTGCGCAATTGCTATATATGGGTCAAGCAATATTCACTACTCGCCCCCGTGCAACCTACATGGGCCAATCCATAGGGTCGGGTTTTTTAAGCTAGCAGATTCTTAGTAGCTAACAAGAGCACGGTTTTCGCTTTTTCCTCATGGTTCGCCCAATTTTCTTTTGTGACAGGTCTCTTTTTATTTTGACCGTTTATTTTGGGTTTTTGTTTCCTATTTCCTATTTCTCTTTTCTCTTTTGTATATTATTCTTGTCATGTTTGGCTTTTTCTACCTGCCGCTTTCTGAACGAATTTGAAAAAAAGTTTGAAAGCCTTTTTTCTAGAACATGATTTATTTATTTATTTCCTACTCAAAAAGATTGTACGTTCACCGCTCCCTCTTCCACTTTAGGTTTTTTCTCCTATCTCTGATTTTTTTTCACCATTTTCCTTGAAAATCGACTCAACAGCCCCACTCTTATGAAATTTACAAAATATTTTTTATTGACAAGCAATAAATGCTTGCCAAATATGGGTTTTCCAAAAAAACATATGGATACCAACTATCATTATGTTTTTGAATGAAGAGTTACGTTGTAATTTCAAGTTGTGTAAACTCTACATTTAGGGAAAAGGAGGGATTTGATCTCGCGAGGAGGAATGACAATGAACCATGATCCCTTGAGCCTTAAGATATCATTTCATCCAAACACTTTTACTTCAAACTATTTGGCATGAGTGCTACTAATAAATTCGACTATAGGCAGGGATTGCATTAAAATATTCTTTAGATAGCAAAATTGAATATGAATTGTGGCCTACATGCACAAGGGACTAAGAATTGATAATGTCATTAACCAACACATTAATCATATATTTGCAAGCCATCAATACCACAATCACATTAAAGACATTTTTAAAGATAAAATCACATTTGAGACCTGGGTGCTATTTTAGAAGTTGGTGACTAATGTTGGTATGTGCTGCTTTATGATGCTATAAGTGTCTATAGTATGGTGCCACCCCGTTGCCTTATTGATTGGGCGGCTGTAACGCCCCGAGACCGATGTGCCAGGTGTCGTGCAGTTATTCGCTGTTGTTGCCTTGTCATTGCTTGCGTGTCATGCATTGCATATCATGTCATCATGCGCATTTCATTTGCATACGCATTCGTCTCTTGCATCCGAGCATTTTCCCCGTTGTTCGTTTTGCAATCCGGCGTTCCGTTCTCCTCCGGTGGTCATTTTTACCTTTTCTTTCTTGTGTGGGGGTTAAACATTTCCGGATTGGACCAAGACTTGCCAAGCGGCCTTGGTTTACTACCGGTAGACCGCCTGTCAAGTTTCGTACCATTTGGACTTTGTTTGATACTCCTACGGTTAACCGAGGGACCGAAAAGGCCTCGTGTGTGTTGCAGCCCAACACACCTCCAATTTGGCCCAAAACCCACCTAACTCTGCTCCATCATCTCGGTGGTTTGATCACGATCGCGTGGCCGCAAACCGCACCTCATTTGGACTCTCCTAGCTCCCTCTATGCCTATATATACACCCCCCCTCCGAAATTCGCGGTTCATTCTTCCCCTAACCCTAAAAATTCTCAGATCCGCGCCGCCGGACATTTCTTCCCCGCGCCGGACAATGTCCACCGCCACCGCCACCTCACTCCGACGAATCGGAGCTCGCCACATCACCCTGCCGCCGCCGCTATCCAATCCGGAGCCGCCACCTCGCCCTCTCTCTCTCCTCCCGCGCGGCCGGACCCGAGGAGCCCGTGGCCGGCCCGCCCGAGCCGCCCCGGGCCAGATCCGCACCGCCGCCGCCCGAGTCTTCCTCCGCCGCCACCTCCTCGCTTCTGCCGCACCGGAGCCTCGTCGCCGTTCCTCTGCGCCACCTCGTCCGGCTCGCCGGAGCAGCTCGCCGGCGACCCCCAGCTCGCCGCAGTAGGGACCCGACGCCATGGAGTTCGCCGCCGCCGGCCATGTCTTCATCCAAACCCGGCCGGGATCCACCGGATCGGGCCCCGCCGGACCGGGATCCGCCGTCCCCGCTTCCCCGGCGCCGTTCCCTCGCCGGCTCGTCGCCCAGCCTCGCCGGCGTCGTCGCCATGGATCTCCGCCTCGCCCTGCCTCCCCGATCCGATCGGGAGACGACGAGCGCCCCCGTTGACTCCTTCGCGGGCCCCGAGTCCGGCCCAGCGCGCCGTCCCCGCCTCGGCCTGCCTCCTCCTCTCTGCTAACGGGCCGGGCCCATGGGTGAGCCGCCCCAGCGCCCCGCCTCTGTTTTTTTTCATGCGGTTGGGCCAGACAGATTCAGCCCGATCATGCTTTTTTCTCATTCTGTGAATTTGTCCAATTATCCAGAGATTGCCAGTTTTACAGATTAGACCCTCATGTTCATGCATATAAAAACTCACTAACCGTGCATCGGATTAAAATGTTTTATATATGAAACTTTCTCAGAATTTTTTGTAGATTAATAATATCCAACTTTCATCTATGTTTGAAATGTTTAAAATGCTGTTTGTGTAACTTTGTCCATATGCCATGTTAAAATGATTTAATTCATAACTAATTAACCGTAGCTTCGAATTTAATAAACTTTATATGTAAATGGGGTAGAAAAATGCATAGATTAACATGTTGCACTTTATTTTCCTGTTTAACAACAATAAAATATGGTTTTAGGCAGAACAGTACCAAACCTAAATTATGCACATGAGGAGTTTCCGGACTTGTTGTTTTGTTGTTCCGGCCTCATTTAAACTTGCCTAGATTAGATAGTCTCATCATGCTTCCCCTCTTGCCATGCTAACAGCATTTAACATTGTTGGGTACATAAACAAGAGAGAACTAAATAATTGATGTGGTGTTTTGTCAATATGCATCCCGTTGCATATTGCGCTCCACTTAATTCGTAGGGTTGCTTGTGCGCTTTGCCATGCCATGCATACTTAAACCGGAAATGCATCATTCTCGATTGTGCATCATGCCATGTCTATGTGGTGGTTGTTTACTATGTTGTGTGCTTCTTTCCGGTGTTTGCTTCTTCGGGTTGGTTCCGGTAACGTCGTGTTGTGAGGACTGTTCGACTACGTCCGTTTGTCTTCTTCATGGAGTCGTTCTTCTTCCTTGCGGGATTTCAGCCAAGATGATCATACCCTCGAAATCACTACTATCTTTGCTATGCTAGTTTGATCGCTCTTGCTATGCCAATGCTACAATGCCTACCTTTTGCTTGTCAGCCTCCCCATTGCCATGTCAAACCTCTAACCCACCATGTCCTAGCAAACCGTTGATTGGCTATGTTACCGCTTTGCTCAGCCCCTCTTATAGCGTTGTTAGTTGCAGGTGAAGATTGAAGTTTGTTCCTTGTTGGAACATGGAGATGTTGTTCCTTGTTGGAACATTGTTTACTTGTTGGGATATCACTATATATCTTATTTAATTAATGCATCTATATACTTGGTAAAGGGTGGAAGGCTCGGCCTTATGCCTGGTGTTTTGTTCCACTCTTGCCACCCTAGTTTCCGTCATATCGGTGTTATGTTCCCGGATTTTGCGTTCCTCACGCAGTTGGGCTATAATGGGAACCCCTTGACAGTTTGCCTTAAGTAAAGCTCTTCCAGCAATGCCCAACATTGGCTTTACCATTCGCCGCCTAGCCTTTTCTTTTTTCCCTTGGGGGTCGCGCGCCCAAGGGTCATCATTATTTTAAACCCCCGGGCCAGTGCTCCTCTGAGTGTTGGTCCAACTTGTCAGCCGCCGGTGGCCACCAGGGGCAACTCTGGGCTGGCCTACCGGAAGTTTAGACAATCCGGTGTGCCCTGAGAAAGAGATATGTGCAGCTCCTATTGGGATTTGTCGGCACATTCGGGTGGTGTTGCTGGTTTAGTTTTACCCTGTCGAAATGTCTTGTTGTACCGGGATACCGAGTCTGATCGGAACGTCTCGGGTGGAGGTCTATTCCTTCGTTGACCGTGAGAGCTTGTTATGGGCTAAGTTGGGACACCCCTGCAGGGATTTGAACTTTCGAAAGCCGTGCCCGCGGTTATGGGCAGATGGGAATTTGTTAACGTCCGGTTGTAGAAAACCTGAAGTCGACCTTAATTAAAATGAATCAACAGCGTGTGTAACCGTGATGGTCTCTTTCCGGCGGAGTCCGGGAAGTGAACACGGTTGTTGGAGTTATGCTTGACGTAGGTAGTCCAGGATCACTTCTTGATCATACTTTTATCGACCGTGCTTTGCCTTCTCTTCTCGCTCTCTTTTGCGAATAGGTTAGCCACCATACATGCTAGTCGCTTGCTGCAGCTCCACCTCATACCTTTACCTTACCCATAAGCTTAAATAGTCTTGATCGCGAGGGTGCGAGATTGCTGAGTTCCTGTGGCTCACAGATACTTCCAAAACCAGCTTGCAGGTGCCGATGAGTCCGTGCAGATGACGCAACCAAGCTCAGGAGGAGCTCGATGAAGATCTTGTCCTTTGTGTTGTTTCGTTCTAGTCGATCAGTAGTGGAGCCCAGTTGGGGTCGATCGGGGACCTTTGTCGCATTTGGGGTTCTTCTTTTATTTTGGTTCCGTAGTCGGACCATGAGTGTATTTGATTGATGTAATGTTTATTCATGTAATTGTGTGAAGTGGCGATTGTAAGCCAACTATGTATCTCTTTCCTTATTATATTATATGGGTTGTGTGAAGATTACCTCACTTGCGACATTGCTTTCAATGCGGTTATGCTTCTAAGTCGTGCTTCGACACGTGGGAGATATAGCCGCATCGAGGGCTGTTACATGAGGAACACCATTGCTCATGAACTATTAGTGGAAACATCACATGGAGAATATTGACAACATCCAAGACAAATAATCGACTGCTCCAATCTCGCGCCAAACCAGCTTTGTATCACAAGACAAAATTCCAGGGTCCAAGAACCTAACACTAAAATTAAAAAGTCAATGGAGCGACACCAGGCGTTGCGTCACCAAGCCGCAATCGACGCCTGCTTACACGGCTCCTCCGACCACAACGAAGCAGAAAAGGCCCCCACCTGGCGCACCACCCTTCTCTTCCGAGCGCCCCCGGCATATCCGGCCAGCCCCTCCGCACCGACGTCCACCTCTGAGCGCCGGACGCCTCTCGCCGCGGCCGTGCCAACCACCGCTGCAGCTCACGACGCCGCGGCACCCCGCGCACGCCCGACTCCGAATTTCGCTGGCGTTCCGTACTCCCTCCCCCCATCTGTCCGCGACGTCGCCGCCGCCCACCCTCGCACAGCCAGCTCTTCAGGCCGTGAACCTCGCCCAGCGGCCTCACGGCCCTCGCAATTCCCCACTGCCACCCGCCCCCGGTCGGCTCGCCGCCCCACTCGGCCAGCGGACCTCCCTCATCGGACAGCGCCCCACTTCCAGGCTTCGCCCCGCCGCCCTCGGTCCCCATACTGGCCCACCCCTCTCGTCCGCCCAGTCGCAGCATCCTCCCCTCAGCCCCCACAAAACTGGCCCTACCCGGAAGGCGCCGCCCCCTCACCCTCTGTTTTCCTCTTGGTCTTTCGACTCGGGTCCTGGAAACACACTGACCATATCCCCGAGTTCCCCCCCGTCCCCTCAGACGGCTCTAATGGCAGACGCGTTCAGCAGTTGCTGAGCTTACTCTCCTCCCCATCACCTGGCTAGCGGCGACTGATCTCCCGCCATACTATCTACCCCTTCAGCTTACAGGACCCGCCGCCTTGGCTTCCACGCCTTCCCGCACCCAATTTGCCCTAGGAGCGTCGAGACTGCGTTCCGACGCCACTTTCAGGGACCTACTGTCGCCCCGTGGCCTAGCCGCACGCTCTCTCCCATCACCCCCTCGGGCATCCGCCTGGCAGTTCTGGCTCGATTCCGTCCCTCGCCGCAATCCCTCTGTCGCCGTCGGCCGCCGACTTCGCCGTTTCAGGCCCCCGCCGCAACGCTGGCGCCCAGCCCCACTGGCCAGCACCGCCAGCCCTCTGGCGCCACCCCCAGCTCGATCGACCCGTCTTCCGTGTGTAGGTGAGGGCCCCGCTTGTTGGCCGGTGCCGCACCGCCCCACCGTCCATCCGCCCACGGGCAGGCCCAACGGCACCCAAGCGCACGCACCCGACCGTCGTGGCCTCCGGCCCAGCCGACAGAGCCTAGGCGTCATGCCGGATTCCACAGCTCAAGACACTCCGACAGCCATCCTTGCCCAACAACCCGTGCCTCAACGGCGCGCTCATCCGACCCTGACGCCACTCCTGGACCAGAGCATAATGTTGCTACCCGTCTACCCGGCCGCCTGCTACACCACCTCCCCCCCCCTGTGGGTTTCCCCCATCCGCAGCCTACATGCCCCCCGGTGTTGCCCTCCCCCGCGACGCGCGGCTCCCCCCCGCGCCGCGCCCCCGGAAAGACAGCACTTCCCCCCGCCTCACCCCGTGCCTCTTCCACTCCACACTAGCGGCAGCCCGACCAGACTCCGCCCCCGGCCCCCAGGGTCCGCCCTTGGTTGCTCACCCCCGAGATCATTTTACTTCCATCAAGTCATTCTTTCAGACTCCGCAGTCGCTGGCCTGCCTTGCTCCTGCTCTAACTACTTGGGCCGGCCTCAGTTATTCCACTGTCCTTCTGACGCGGCCGTGGACCACCACACTGATAATATCCGGCTACATCCGTAGACTGGGACATCAACCCCCCGCACCCGCCGCCCACCCTCCTTTCTGTACTACCTGGCGGCACCCCATCTCAGGGTTTCTCTGCCGAGGCTCACAGTCCTTCGGCCTCTGCCGGCATCTTCCGCTGCGTCACTATCGCTGCCCTTCCTGCACCCCGTTTCCCGCTCTCCCGCTCTCAAGACGGCGCCGCTTTCGCTCGCTTTAACGCAATACCGCATTATGCATCTCTTACGCTTAAGATGCCCGGTCCACGAGGCATCATCTCTTTGAAGGGGAACCACTAAAGTGCGCCTCCCCAAGCGGAGGGCTGTGCGGCCGCTTTGACAGCCCCACAGCAAAATGGCCTCACCGGCCAAAAAAAAACTTCAAAATAGGTCATTCAAGACCACGAACGCGGATAGACGAGTTCGGTGCAAAATCATCATTGATGCAGGCCTAGAAGCCATATACCCCCGCACTAGGGGCTCCACGCATATACAATAAGAGACAATAAAGCTCAAACTTATATATCTTACTTTATACTTTGCCTATTTTAAACTTTTTTTCGGCACGACCCGTTTTTCAACTCAGTTCCTATCTTTTACAGATGAACATCGTGCGGCGCCCGCCCAGTATACGGCACAACGAAGACACAGGCGCAGACGTGCAGTAGGGACCCGTCCTAAAGGATTCTTTTTAGATTAAGACCCTGCGTAAACCTTTTTTACTGTCTCTTGTTGCTACACATCCCCTGGTTTTTTCTTTCTGATATAACCAAGGAGGAGGCTGGCATCTTGGCATGTGGCCACATCAGAATTTTTGCACGTACCTGGACACTAGGGGCTTTCTTTTTTTAAAAGAGTGTCGTTTCGCCCGCACTCATAAAGACCGAACACCTTAGGGAGTGTTCGGCGTCACGAGTTTTGGCATTATATGCATCAACTCCGAATCATGTCTTTGGTCAAATGTTGGGTTGCCCGGCTCCTGAGTTCGGCTACCTTACGTTCCGCTCTATCGGCTAAGGTAGCACCAGGAGAACTACTGCGATTGTGCCCCCGGTTCGGCCGGGCGAGCACCTCAGTAGAGAAAGCCGAAAACTGATTGTCATGACATAGCGTGAGACTGGTCAGCCACTCAATGACCTATCGGAATCTATCGTATTCCTCTGCTTTAACGAAGGGCCACTTCCCGGTCAGGCACACACGCGCCCCGAATTCGGACGAGCGCAGTTGCCACCAAGGAGCTACCTAAAGAGTCTCATTGTCAAACACCTATGGCTAAGTGAAAGTGTTAAAGCATTATAGTCCGGTTTCCTGGCCCGCTGTGCTATCACCTCCTTTGTAGGACCAAGACGTTGGGTTAAGTGTGAAAATGCGTCTTCTGCGAGCACCCCCGCACTATGTGCATGGGTGCTGAAGCCAACGACTGCCATCTTTCAGATTATATATATATATATCTTAAACGGCCGCACAGAGGTGTTCCCATACTTGAGGCACAAAGTATAAAGGCCACTACAATTTATCAAAATATTACTTTAATATGCATCCAACCCGAATAATGTCTTTGGTCAAAATGTTGGTTGCCCGCTCCTGAGTTCGGCTACTAACGTTCCCGCTCTATTCGGCTAAGTAGCACCAGGAGAACTAACTGCGATTGTGCCCCCGTTTCGGCCGGGCGAGCACCTCAGTAGAGAAGCCGAAAAGTGATATCATGACGTAGCGTGAGACTGGTCAGCCACTCGATGACCTATCGGGAATCTATTCGAATTCCTCCGCTTTACGAAGGGCCGCTTCCCGTCAGGCACACACGCGCCCCGAATTGTGGACGAGCGCAAGTTGCCACAAGAGCTACCTAAAGAGTCTCATTGTCAAACACCTATGGCTAAGTGAAAAGTGTTAAAGCATTATAGTCCGTTGCCTGGCCGCTGTGCTACACCTCTTTGTAGGACCAAGACGTTGGTTAAGTGTGAAAATGCGTCCTTCTGCGAGCACCCCCTGCACTATGTGCCGTTGGGGGCTGAAACGGACTGCATCTTTCAATTATTTATATATATATCTTTAAAACGGCCGCAGAAGGTGGTTTCCCCAATACTTGAAGCACAAGAGTATAAAAAAGGCCACTACAAATTTATTTATCCTACATAGCATCCTTCGAGCACTGCGTCTCTATTAACGAGCGACTTCAAGGGCTTCCTGAAAATAGTGCTCGAGGGTTACTCGACTTCCATCCGAGTCTCGGGATGCAACAACGTTGGTCTCCAATCTCTGCCAGTATGTTTTGACATGGGCAGAGCCATCCGTGCCGCCCTCTATGCATGCTGACCTCTTCATCGCATTCAATAACGCGGCACCGCGTCAAGGAATTGCTGCACAAGGCTGAAATAACCTCTTCGGCTCCGATCTCCCTGGCCACCAGATGACCATGACGTACTTCATGCGAGTTCGGACACCTATTCAGTTCGGCCATTGAGCAAACGATCGTCTACCGCCAGTGGACGCTCTGGATTGTGGAACTGTGACCAGAAAAGCTTTTCCACCACTTCGCGATCTTTAGATCTCGCGAAAGTGTTTGGTCGCATCAGTAGCACTTGCTGCCAAATCCAGATAGTGTCCTCGACCACTCAACATCGGTCCAACAGAGCAAACTTCGGATCACAAAACTTCCTCCGCAGCATAAAGGGCTTTCCAGCCACAATCTGTTCGGCCTGACGCGGCTCCTCCTTCGAAGCTCTCGTCGCAGAGCAAGCGTCCTTGGCATCGGCAAACGCCTTCTCTAATTCCGTCTGTCTCGCCGGTCTTCTTTCTCAAGAAATTGCCAATGGTCTGCAGCACTCTTTAGCTTCTCGGCCATCTCGGCATCTCTTCTTTGCTTCAGCAGTGAGCAGCATGTTCGGCTCTTCAAGCTTCTCCAAGGCCTTCTCAGAAGCCGGCATCGCTTTTCTGGCTTGCTCCTTAGCTCGGGCAAGTTCGCCCTAGATTCTCACGGCGGCCGTACCATCTGCGTCAAGCACACACACTGTAAGACACTGGCATGAATCTCCTCTTACTGATGCGCCCGAAGAATACATACCTTGAGCTCATCAAGCCGCCTTGTTGACAAGCGCGATGTCGACATCCCACGGTCCAGTTGCCGCTTTAGTTCGGCCACATCATCAGTTCGGCTTGATTCCGGACACCTCGCCACTTACATTCAAGGCGACATCTTAGAACCTGGATTATGAATCCTCTGCGTGCGTCATTTCTTGACAACGCGCAGAGCCTCAGGGCTACTATCTACAGGGCGCATCTTACTTATGCGCAACTGACAAAAGTGTACATTATCCAACGTACCTCAAAACCGTCAGTAAACTTTTTTGATGGCCTCATGCAATCCACTTTCCGCGATGAAACCCTTCAATCACCGTGCCCAATCAATGCATGGTGCTCTTCTGAGATAGAAGCTCGCCCCAGCAGAATCTTTAGCTCCTCCGACGCGCACCAGACGGTGCCGACTCGTCCCACGACCTCCATCGAGACAGGACGCGGAGAACCTTGGGCAATATGGCCACCTTCCACCCTGCCGGATTCGAGAAACCCTCCGTGACAACACCTCAGGGTCCCCCTCGCTAGCGGTACGGCAGGGGGAGGCATTCCACTCTCCATCATCTCCGGAAGAAGATCCCCCGAAGACGGCGCTGCTGAGAAGGGCTGAGTCCGAGCTACAAGGTAAAATTTCGGTTAATCTTCTCAAATAAAAGTAAGTATTTCTCTCATCCTCTAAAGAAAATCTTTCCTCTACTTCCAGCTTTGGAGGGCTGCCCCTTTGGGGGCGTAGTTCGCGAGATCTCCTCGGCGCCGGACCTCTAACGGGAACTTCTCCCCCGCTTGAGGCCATGGTCTCCGGGTCGTCAGGCGCTCTCTTCTTCCCTTAGGAGAGGAATTGTCGGTTCCTCCCTCGGAAGCAGCCTCCTTCGAGGAGGCCATAGCTTCCTTTTCCCTCCCATTCCAAAAGGCATTATCTCAGGCATCCTGACCAGCACGGGATCCGGGCCTGGTTCAGGAAGGGAGCCGGACACCTAATCAGGTTTGACTTCGCTATCCACTCCTGTTTAAAAAGGACGGCTCTTTAGGGCAAGTTTATGAAAATTATACGGATCGAAGGTCCGGGCACTAGGTTGCTTACTTGAGTATCCGGGCGATTGTAGCTTAGGCCTGCCGTCTCGTTAAATCCGGACACATCTCTTATGATCCGAAGAACAGTCTATACATCTCGCGGGCGTTGCGCCCATAAGGTTCTGGAGAGCTCGCGGTCCCTCTGATTAAACTCCCACAGGCGAAGGGGGGCGACGTTTGCCGGGCAATATTCGGCGAATCAGCATGACCTGGGTCACCTTTGACCAAGCTGAGTCTCCTTCAAGATATCCTTAATGGCCTGTAACAGGGGCACGTCTTTGGGCAACCCCAATATAATCCTTTGTTGACCCATGACGCTAGCCGTGATGGGGGCCGAGCGAAAGGCAGGAGCGCCGCCCACTTGGCGCTCCTGGGAGCGGGTGATATAGAACCATCCTCGTTGCCATAAGCCGAGCTCCTCTTGAAAGGATCTCGGCCATGAAGCCATCACAACATTCTTATACTTATGACGGCGGCCTCCGCACTCTGCGTGTCCCCTCGATCATCTTCGCTCCAACTCCAAAGTCTTTTGAGCCATAAAATCTGAAGTGAGGAGTAACACGGAGAACGCTTCACACACAACGATGGAATGAGAAATGTGGAGGATGGACTCCGGAGCTAAGTTCATGAAATTCCAGCCCATAATAAACAGCAGCCCTCTCAACGAAGGGATCATCGGGAAGCCTAACCCCGAAGGAGTGAGACATGAACACTACGCTCTCACCGGCTGGGCCTGGGAATAGCCTGCCTTTGAGCAGGCAACTATGCGGATTTTCGATAGTCAAAAGAACTTAGCCTCTCTCACTTTAGCACGTCCTCCTCCGTGACGGAGGATGGCATCCATCGCCTTGAAGTCGAACGGACATTGTCGAAGGTCCCGAAGCGCCTGGAATCTGGAGCTAGGGTGTTGGAACTCGAGGCGACGGGCGCCTCAATTTGAGATTGGAAAAAGAAGCAAGGCCTTGGTCTCTTTATAAGAGTTGAATACCAGGACCCTCCATTAACCGTTTGGCACTCGCCATAATCGAGAAAACCATGCTAACGGGCAGCGATTGGGTTACCCACGTCCGTATTGATGAGAATCCCGTAAAAGGGGGGCACACGATCTTTGCTTCGACAAAACGTGCCAAGGAACCGCCTCGCAAAACATGCTGAGGTGGAAAAGTAAAACGATTCGAGTTAAAGGACTTGCCATAGTGTGATGCGCACTGCGGAGTACGTCAGCAGATTTGAATTTGTGTTAATATATTCTCTCTATGGCAATATGTGAAGCTTATTTGCAGAACCGGACACTACTCTGGTGTTTACAATCTTCTATGAGGACTTGGAGGAGGAACCGCCTGCAATGCCGAAGACAATTGCGCGGCTGTCGTCGTCATTGAAGCCTGTTCAGGGGCTACTTGAGGGAGTCTGGAAGTAGGGGTGGTTCGGTAGCCGACTATACCTTTAGCCGGACTCCTGACTATGAAGATACAGATGAAGACTTCGTCCCGTGTCCGGATGGGACTTTCTTGGCGTGAAGGCAAGCTTGGCGATGCGGATATTCAAGATCTCCTACCATTGTAACCGACTCTATGTAAGCCTAACCCTATCCGGTGTCTATATAAACCGGAGGGTTGTAGTCCGTAGGCGATCAACTCCATACACAACAATCATACCATAGGCTAGCTTCTAGGGTTTAGCCTCCTTGATCTCGTGGTAGATCTACTCTTGTACTACCATATCATCATATCTAAGCAGGAGTAGGGTATACTCCATCGAGAGGGCCCGACCTGGGTAAAACAAAGTGTTCCTGCCTCCTGTTACCATCCAGCCTAGACGCACAGTTCGGGACCCCCTACCCGAGATCCCGGTTTTGACACGACAGGTGCCTTGGGAATCCAGCTTAAGGCCTCCTGCACTCCTTGTTCCAAAATTCATCAAATATTTACCAGAAACTTTTGAAACTTCACAACCACAAAGCTTAACAGAAAATTCATGAGCTCCGTAGTAAAAAAAACAAACCACCACTTTAATGTACTGTAATTAACACATTCTTTATTTATATTGGTGTTAAACCTACTGTATTCCACTTCTCTATGGTTCATACCCCGATAACTAGCCATAGATCATCAAATAAGCAAACAACACACAGAAAGAAATCTGTCAAAAACAACAGTCTGTAGCAATCTGGGTACGAATACTCTGTAACTCCAAAAATTCGGAACAATTAGGACGACCTAAATAATTTGTAATATTGATCTATTGCAACTGGAATTGGTATTAATCGCTCTCTGGTAATAAATGAAAATTATTTCGTGTGTGCATACTTTCTGTTTTTTATCAGCAAGATAAAACAAACACTCAAGAAGATCTAAAGGCTTTACTGGAACAACACTAATTAAAACATAAAAAACACATCATACAGAGGCTAGATAAATATTTTATTAATAAACAGAACAAAAATAAAATTGGGTTGCCTCCCAACAAGCGCTATCGTTTAAACGCCCCTAGCTAGGCATTGATATTTCAATGATGCTCACATGAAAGACAAGAATTGAAAGCACAAAGAGAGGATCATAACATGGACAAACAATCTAAGTCTAACATACTTCTATGCATAGCCATCTTATAGGCAAACAAATTATCATAGCAAGAAAAACCAGCAATATGCAAGGAAGCGGAAAGAACAATAGCAATCTCAACATACAAGAGTAATTTAGGTAACACGCAATTTCTACAATCATATTAATCCTCTCGTAATATTACATATGGATCATAAGAAATTCAAAAAATAGCTATCACATAAAATATTTTCAACACGATCCACATGCATGCAAAGTTGACACTCTTGAAAAATAGTGGATATACATTAACTAAAGTCATGACCTCCCAAACCCCACTTTTATCAAAAAATTCATAAAACATTGAACATCTCCAAATATGCGGGATATAAAGTTGACACTCTTCCAAACCCACTTACAATAATATTGCAAACACTATTATCAATCTCATGTTCATCATGGGGCTTAAATAAATTTTCAAGATCATAAGAAGAATCACCCCAATCATGATCATTGCAACGAGTAGCGGGCATAGCAAAACTAGCATCCCCAAGCTTAGGGTTTTGCATATTATTAGCACAAATGACGTTAATAGAATTTATAATAACATCATTGCAATCATGCTTTTTATTCAAAGATCTATCATGAATCACTTCATAAAGCACTTCATCACAAATTTTAGATTCACGAATTTCAAGCAAAACCTCATAAAGATAATCTAGTGCACTCAACTCACTAGCAATTGGTTCATCATAATTGGATCTTTTAAAAAAGATTAGCAAGAGGATGAGGATCCATAACAATAGATTTTTAGCAAGCGAAGATGCAAGCAAATAGAAGGCAAATGGTAACACAAGCAAATAGAAGGACGAACGGAAGAGGGGCGAAGAAAAGGCAAAGGTGGAGTGGGGGAGAGGAAAACGAGAGGCAAATGGCAAATAATGTAATGCGAGGGAGAAGAGTTTATGATGGGTACTTGGTATGTCTTGACTTGAGCGTAGATCTCCCTAGCAACGGCGCCAGAAATCCTTCTTGCTACCTCTTGAGCATGCGTTGGTCTTCCCTTGAAGAGGAAAGGGTGATGCAGCAATGTAGCATAAGTATTTCCCTCAGTTTTTGAGAACCAATGTATCAATCCAGTAGGAGATAATACGCAAGTCACCTAGTACCTGCACAAACAATCAAGAACCTCACAACCAACGCGATAAATGGGTTGTCAATCCCTTCACGGTCACTTGTGAAAGTGAGATCAGATAAAGATAGTAAGATAAATAGTTTTGCTATTTTGTTGTATAGATTGGAAAGTAAATATTGCAAAATAGTAAATGAGATGCGATAATAAAAAGATATGCAATATAATAACAAAGAGACCTGGGGGCCATAGGTTTCACTAGTGGCTTCTCTCCTGATAGCATGTATTACGGTGGGTGAACAAATTACTGCCGAGCAATTGATAGAAGAGCGCATAGTTATGAGAATATCTAGGCAATGATTATGACTATAGGCATCACGTCCGTGTTAAGTAGACCGAAAAGATTCTGCATCTACTACTACTACTCCACACATCGACCGCTATCCAGCATGCATCTAGAGTATTAAGCTCATAAGAATAGATTAACGCTTTAAGCAAGATGACATGATGTAGAGGGATAAACTCAAGCAATATGATATAAACCCCATCTTTTTATCCTCGATGGCAACAATACAATACGTGCCTTTCTGCCCCTACTGTCACTGGGAAAGGACACCACAAGATTGAACCCAAAGCTAAGCACCTCTCCCATTGCAAGAAAGATCAATCTAGTAGGCCAAACTAAACCGATAATTCGAAGAGACTCGCGAAGATATCAAATCATGGATATAATAATTCAGAGAAGAACCAAATATTATTCATAGATAAACTTGATCATAAATCCACAATTCATCGGATTTCGGCAAACACACCGCAAAAAGTATTACATCGAATAGATCTCCAAGAACATCGAGGAGAACTTTGTATTGAGAACCAAAGAGAGAGAAGAAGCCATCTAGCTAATAACGATGGACCCGAAGGTCTGTGGTAAACTACTCACACATCATCGGAGAGGCTATGGTGTTGATGTAGAAGCCCTCTGTGATCGAATCCCCCTCCGGCAGATCGCCGGAAAAGGCCCAAGATGGGATCTCACGGGTACAGAAGGTTGCGGCGGTGGAAAAGTGGCTTCGTGGCCCCCCTGATGTTTTTAGGGTATACGAGTATATATAGGCGAAAAAGTACGTCGGTGGAGCTCTGTGGGGCCCACGAGGGTGGGGGCGCGCCCTCCTATCTCGTGGAAGCCTCGCGGCGTTCCAGACTTCCACTCCAAGTCTCCTGGTTTGCGTTTGTTCCAAGAAAGATCCTCGTGGAGGTTTCGTTCCGTTTGGGTTCCGTTGGATATTCCTTTTCTATGGAACTCTAAAATAGGCAAAAAAAACTAAAACTGGCACTGGGCCTCCGGTTAATAGGTTAGTCCCAACAATAATATAAAAGAGCATACTGAAGCCCATTAAACATCCAAAATAGATAATATAATAGCATGGAACAATAAAAAATTCTAGATACGTTGGAGACGTATCACTGCACCACCTCCCACAGATATGGGTTGATGACGTTCTGGAAGAACTTCTCCTTGGAGGAGCTTGAGGTGGCCATGGTGGATGGGATCTGACAGAAAACAACAAGGAAAAGAGAACAGAAGATTTCTCCAGGATACGGTGATCAGCAGGTTCGGGGAGTATATAAAGATTTTTTTTACCTTGGGGAACAAGCAAACTATAGAAAAGCGGAGTCCGGAAGGTGTCGCAGGTGGACACAACCAACCTGGGAGTGCCAGAGCGCCAGCTGGCGCGCCCCGGTGTCTTGTGCCCACCAGGGTATGCTTCGTGGAAGTTTCTTATTTTCCTATTTTTCTAAATATTCCAAAACTGATAAAAAATATTTTTGCGGGTTTTTCAGAGTTCGTTTACGTACCGTATCACGTACCTCCTTATTTTCACCTTTCTGGAGTGTTGCAGAAGGACTCTTTTATGTGTTCTTCGAGTGTCAAAGTTTGGATAATATTACTTTCAACATTAATGGGCGTACTTGAGATATAATGTTTTATTCATTGCCCGTTAACAACCTTCGGGTTAGTTCCTTCGGCATTATTTATTTTGATGGCTCTAGACCGAGGAAGCTCCTCGATAACATAGGGTCCTTCCCATTTAGAGAGGAGTTTTCCTGCAAAGAATCTGAAATGAGAGTTGTACAAAAGAACATATTCTCCGACTTTAAACTCACGTATTTGGATTCTTTTATCATGCCATCTTTTAACTTTTTCTTTAAACAACTTAGCATTTTCATAAGCTTGGGTTCTCCATTCATCTAAAGAGCTAATATCAAATAACCTCTTTTCACCAGCAAGTTTAGAATCGTAATTGAGTTCTTTGATGGCCCAATATGCTTTATGTTCTAACTCAAGAGGCAAATGACAAGCTTTTCCATAAACATTTTATAAGGAGCCATACCCATAGGATTTTTATATGTTGTTCTATAAGCCCAAAGTGCATCATCTAATTTCTTAGACCAATTCTTCCTGGACCTATTAACAGTATTTTGCAAAATTAATTTTATTTCTCTATTGCTAAGTTCAACTTAGACTGAGGATGATAAGGTGATGCAATTCTATGGTTAACATCATACTTGGCAAGCATTTTATGGAAAGCACCATGAATAAAGTGTGAACTGCCATCAGTCATTAAATATCTAGGGACCCCAAACCTTGGGAAAATAACTTCCTTAAGCATTTTAATAGAGGTTTGTGGATCAACACACCTCTCACACAACAACGGGAGAGAAAGGAGGGGATCAAGTGGAAGAGGAGGTCAATGGGGAATAGATGAGCGGCGAATACAAGGAGATAACACACACGGTCGAAAAATGAGGTAGGGTAAAGGAGGTCGGATAGAGGCATTAAAGGGCGGGGGCCACCGGACACCGCAGAGCTTGGGTTGCTCCCCACCCTCTCTTACCCTGCCTTAGAAGTATTTTCCCCACGGCTTTGGGTCCCTAGTACTTAATGCCTGCTGCAGTTCCCTTTATCCGGTGCTTCCTCACCTGCTTGCCAGTCTCTCACCCTAGCATATTGCCTCCACCTTCATCTCTCAAGTCTACTTGATTACGCCATCGAGATAATTACATTTTAGCGCCCCTACCTGGTTCCTTAGGTCCAGGAAGAATTGGTCTAAGAAATTAGATGATGCACTTTGGGCTTATAGAACAACATATAAAAATCCTATGGGTATGGCTCCTTATAAAATGTTTATGGAAAAGCTTGTCATTTGCCTCTTGAGTTAGAACATAAAGCATATTGGGCCATCAAAGAACTCAATTACGATTCTAAACTTGCTGGTGAAAAGAGGTTATTTGATATTAGCTCTTTAGATGAATGGAGAACCCAAGCTTATGAAAATGCTAAGTTGTTTAAAGAAAAAGTTAAAAGATGGCATGATAAAAGAATCCAAATACGTGAGTTTAAAGTCGGAGAATATGTTCTTTTGTACAACTCTCATTTCAGATTCTTTGCAGGAAAACTCCTCTCTAAATGGGAAGGACCCTATGTTATCGAGGAGCTTCCTCGGTCTAGAGCCATCAAAATAAATAATGCCGAAGGAACTAACCCGAAGGTTGTTAACGGGCAATGAATAAAACATTATATCTCAAGTACGCCCATTAATGTTGAAAGTAATATTATCCAAACTTTGACACTCGAAGAACACATAAAAGAGTCCTTCTGCAACACTCCAGAAAGGTGAAAATAAGGAGGTACGTGATACGGTACGTAAACGAACTCTGAAAAACCCGCAAAAATATTTTTTATCAGTTTTGGAATATTTAGAAAAATAGGAAAATAAGAAACTTCCACGAAGCATACCCTGGTGGGCACAAGACACCGGGGCGCGCCAGCTGGCGCTCTGGCACTCCCAGGTTGGTTGTGTCCACCTGCGACACCTTCCGGACTCCGCTTTTCTATAGTTTGCTTGTTCCCCAAGGTAAAAAAAATCTTTATATACTCCCCGAACCTGCTGATCACCGTATCCTGGAGAAATCTTCTGTTCTCTTTTCCTTGTTGTTTTCTGTCAGATCCCATCCACCATGGCCACCTCAAGCTCCTCCAAGGAGAAGTTCTTCCAGAACGTCATCAACCCATATCTGTGGGAGGTGGTGCAGTGATACGTCTCCAACGTATCTAGAATTTTTTATTGTTCCATGCTATTATATTATCTATTTTGGATGTTTAATGGGCTTCAGTATGCTCTTTTATATTATTGTTGGGACTAACCTATTAACCGGAGGCCCAGTGCCAGTTTTAGTTTTTTTTGCCTATTTTAGAGTTCCATAGAAAAGGAATATCCAACGGAACCCAAACGGAACGAAACCTCCACGAGGATCTTTCTTGGAACAAACGCAAACCAGGAGACTTGGAGTGGAAGTCTGGAACGCCGCGAGGCTTCCACGAGATAGGAGGGCGCGCCCCCACCCTCGTGGGCCCCACAGAGCTCCACCGACGTACTTTTTCGCCTATATATACTCGTATACCCTAAAAACATCAGGGGGGCCACGAAGCCACTTTTCCACCGCCGCAACCTTCTGTACCCGTGAGATCCCATCTTGGGCCTTTTCCGGCGATCTGCCGGAGGGGGATTCGATCACAGAGGGCTTCTACATCAACACCATAGCCTCTCCGATGATGTGTGAGTAGTTTACCACAGACCTTCGGGTCCATCGTTATTAGCTAGATGGCTTCTTCTCTCTCTTTGGTTCTCAATACAAAGTTCTCCTCGATGTTCTTGGAGATCTATTCGATGTAATACTTTTTGCGGTGTGTTTGCCGAAATCCGATGAATTGTGGATTTATGATCAAGTTTATCTATGAATAATATTTGGTTCTTCTCTGAATTATTATATCCATGATTTGATATCTTCGCGAGTCTCTTCGAATTATCGGTTTAGTTTGGCCTACTAGATTGATCTTTCTTGCAATGGGAGAGGTGCTTAGCTTTGGGTTCAATCTTGTGGTGTCCTTTCCCAGTGACAGTAGGGGCAGAAAGGCACGTATTGTATTGTTGCCATCGAGGATAAAAAGATGGGGTTTATATCATATTGCTTGAGTTTATCCCTCTACATCATGTCATCTTGCTTAAAGCGTTAATCTATTCTTATGAGCTTAATACTCTAGATGCATGCTGGATAGCGGTCGATGTGTGGAGTAGTAGTAGTAGATGCAGAATCTTTTCGGTCTACTTAACACGGACGTGATGCCTATAGTCATAATCATTGCCTAGATATTCTCATAACTATGCGCTCTTCTATCAATTGCTCGGCAGTAATTTGTTCACCCACCGTAATACATGCTATCAGGAGAGAAGCCACTAGTGAAACCTATGGCCCCCAGGTCTCTTTGTTATTATATTGCATATCTTTTTATTATCGCATCTCATTTACTATTTTGCAATATTTACTTTCCAATCTATACAACAAAATAGCAAAACTATTTATCTTACTATCTTTATCTGATCTCACTTTCACAAGTGACCGTGAAGGGATTGACAACCCATTTATCGCGTTGGTTGTGAGGTTCTTGATTGTTTGTGCAGGTACTAGGTGACTTGCGTATTATCTCCTACTGGATTGATACATTGGTTCTCAAAAACTGAGGGAAATACTTATGCTACATTGCTGCATCACCCTTTCCTCTTCAAGGGAAGACCAACGCATGCTCAAGAGGTAGCAAGAAGGATTTCTGGCGCCGTTGCTAGGGAGATCTACGCTCAAGTCAAGACATACCAAGTACCCATCATAAACTCTTCTCCCTCGCATTACATTATTTGCCATTTGCCTCTCGTTTTCCTCTCCCCCACTCCACCTTTGCCTTTTCTTCGCCCCTCTTCCGTTCGTCCTTCTATTTGCTTGTGTTACCATTTGCCTTCTATTTGCTTGCATCTTCGCTTGCTAAAAATCTATTGTTATGGATCCTCATCCTCTTGCTAATCTTTTTTAAAAGATCCAATTATGATGAACCAATTGCTAGTGAGTTGAGTGCACTAGATTATCTTTATGAGGTTTTGCTTGAAATTCGTGAATCTAAAATTTGTGATGAAGTGCTTTATGAAGTGATTCATGATAGATCTTTGAATAAAAAGCATGATTGCAATGATGTTATTATAAATTCTATTAACGTCATTTGTGCTAATAATATGCAAAACCCTAAGCTTGGGGATGCTAGTTTTGCTATGCCCGCTACTCGTTGCAATGATCATGATTGGGGTGATTCTTCTTATGATCTTGAAAATTTATTTAAGCCCCATGATGAACATGAGATTGATAATAGTGTTTGCAATATTATTGTAAGTGGGTTTGGAAGAGTGTCAACTTTATATCCCGCATATTTGGAGAATGTTCAATGTTATGAATTTTTTGATAAAAGTGGGTTTGGAGAGGTCATGACTTTAGTTAATGTTAATCCCACTATTTTTCAAGAGTGTCAACTTTGCATGCATGTGGATCGTGTTGAAAATATTTTATGTGATAGCTATTTTTTTGAATTTTCTTATGATCCCATATGTAATTATTACGAGAGGGGATAATATGATTGTAGAAATTTGCGTGTTACTAAATTACCTCTTGTTATGTTGAGATTGCTATTGTTTCTTTCCGCTTCCTTGCATATGCTGGTTTTTTCTTGCTATGATAATTTGTTTGCCTATAAGATGCCTATGCATAGGAAGTATGTTAGACTTAGATGTGTTTGTCACATGTTTAATGATCCTCTCTTTGTGCTTCAATTCTTGTCTTTCATGTGAGCATCATTGAAATTATCAATGCCTAGCTAGGGGCGTTAAACGATAGCGCTTGTTGGGAGGCAACCCAATTTTATTTTTGTTCCTGTTTATTAATAAATAATTTATCTAGCCTCTGTTATGATTGTGTTTTTTATGTTTTAATTAGTGTTTGTTCCAAGTAAAGCCTTTAGGATCTTCTTGAGTGTTTGTTGTTTGATCTTGCTGATAAAAACAGAAAGTATGCACACACGAAAATAATTTTCATTTATTACCAGAGAGCGATAAAATACCAATTCCAGTTGCAATAGATCAATATACAAATTATTTAGGTCGTCCTAATTGTTCCGAATTTTTGGAGTTACAGAAGTATTCGTAACCTCCAGATTGCTACAGACTGTTCTGTTTTGACAGATTCTGTTTTCTGTGTGTTGTTTGCTTATTTTGATGAATCTATGGCTAGTATCGGGGGGTATGAACCATAGAGAAGTTGGAATACAGTAGGTTTAACACCAATATAAATAAAGAATGTGTTAATTACAGTACATTAAAGTGGTGGTTTGTTTTCTTTTACTAACGGAGCTCATGAGATTTTCTGTTAAGCTTTGTGTTGTGAAGTTTTCAAGTTTCTGGGTAAATATTTGATGAATTTTGGAACAAGGAGTGGCAGGAGCCTAAGCTTGGGGATGCCCAAGGCACCTGTCGGTGTCAAAACCGGCGGATCTCGGGTAGGGGGTCCCGAACTGTGCGTCTAGGCTGGATGGTAACAGGAGGCAGGGAACACTTTGTTTTACCCAGGTTCGGGCCCTCTCGATGGAGGTAATACCCTACTCCTGCTTGATTAATATTGATGATATGGGTAGTACAAGAGTAGATCTACCACGAGATCAAGGAGGCTAAACCCTAGAAGCTAGCCTATGGTATGATTGTTGTGTATGGAGTTGATCGCCTACGGACTACAACCCTCCGGTTTATATAGACACCGGATAGGGTTAGGCTTACATAGAGTCGGTTACAATGGTAGGAGATCTTGAATATCCGCATCGCCAAGCTTGCCTTCCACGCCAAGGAAAGTCCCATCCGGACACGGGACGAAGTCTTCAATCTTGTATCTTCATAGTCCAGGAGTCCGGCTAAAGGTATAGTCCGGCTACCCGAACACCCCCTAATCCAAGACTCCCTCAGTAGCCCCTGAACCAGGCTTCAATGACGACGAGTCCAGCGCGCAAATTGTCTTCGGCATTGCAAGGCGGGTTCCTCCTCCAAGTCCTTCATAGAAGATTGTAAACACCAAGAGTAGTGTCCGGTTCTGCAAAATAAGCTTCCACATATTGCCATAGAGAGAATAATATTAACACAAATCAAATCTGCTGACGTACTCCGCAGTGCGCCATCACACTATGGCCAAGTCCTTTACTCGAATCGTTTTTACTTTTCCACCTCAGCATGTTTTGCGAGGCGGTTTCCTTGGCACGTTTTGTCGAAGCAAAGATCGTGTGCCCCCCTTTTACGGGATTCTCATCAATACGGACGTGGGTAACCCAATCGTGCCCGTTAGCATGTTTTCTCGATTAAAGGCGAGTGCCAAACGGTTATGGGGAGGGCTCCTGGTATTCAACCTCTTATAAAGAGACCAAGGCCTTGCTCCTTTTTCCAATCTCAAATGAGTTCGCCCGTCGCCTCGAGTTCCAACACCCTAGGCTCCAGATTCCAGGCGCTTCGGACCTTCGACAATGTCCGGTTCCGACCTTCAAGGCCGATGGATGCCATCCTCCGTCACGGAGGAGGACGTGCTAAAGTTGAGAGAGGCTAAGTTCTTGACTATCGAAATTCCGCATAGGTTGCCTGCTCAAAGGCAGGCTATTCCCAGTCCCCAGCCCGGTGAGAGCGTAGTGTTCATGTCTCACTTCCTTCGGGGGTTAGGCTTCCCGATGGATCCCTTCGTGAGAGGGCTGCTGTTTTATTATGGGCTGGAATTTCATGACTTAGCTCCGGAGTCCATCCTCCACATTTCCTCATTCATCGTTGTGTGTGAAGCGTTCCTCCGTGTTACTCCTCACTTCAGATTATGGCTCAAGACTTTTGGAGTGGAGCCGAAGATGATCGAGGGACGGCACGCAGAGTGCGGAGGCGCCGTCATAAGTAAGAATGTTGATGCTTCATGGCCCGAGGGATCCTTTCAAGAGGAGCTCGGCTTATGGCAACGAGGATGGTTCTATATCACCGCTCCCAGGAGCGCCAAGTGGGCGGCGCCTCCTGCCTTTCGCTCGGCCCCCCCATCACGGCTAGCGTCATGGGTCAACAAAGGATTATATTGGGGTTTGCCCAAAGACGTGCCCCTGTTACAGGGCCGAATTAAGGATATCTTGGAAGGAGACCTCAGCTTGGTCAAGGTGACCCAGGTCATGCTGATTCGCCGAATATTGCCCGGCAAACGTCGCCCCCTTCGCCTGTGGGAGTTTAATCCAGAGGGACCGCGAGCTCTCCAGAACTTTATGGGCGCAACGCCCGCGGAGATGTATAGACTGTTCTTCGGATCATAAGAGATGTGTCCGGATTTAACCGAGGACGCAGGCCTAAGCTACAATCGCCCGGATACTCAAGTAAGCAACCTAGTGCCCGGACCTTCGATCCGTATAATTTTCATAAACTTGCCCCTAAAAGAGCCGTCCTTTTAAACAGGAGTGGATAGCGAAGTCAAACCTGATTAGGTGTCCGGCTCCCCTTCCTGAAACCAGGCCGGATCCCGTGCTGGTCAGGATGCTGGAGATAATGCCTTTGGAATGGGAGGAAAAGGAAGCTATGGCCTCCTCGAAGGAGGCTGCTCCGAAGGGAGGAACCGACAATTCCTCTCCTAAGGGGAAGAAGAGAGCCGCCTCTGACGACCCGGAGACCATGGCCTCAAAGCGGGGGAAGAAGTTCCCGTTAGAGGGTCCGGCGCCGAGGAGATCCTCGGCCGAACTACGCCCCCAAAGGGATCAGCCCTCCAGCGAGCTGTAAGTAGAGAAAGATTTTCCTTTAGAGGGATGAGAGAAATACTTACTTTTTATTTGAGAAGATTAACCGAAATTTTACCTTGTAGCTCGGACCTCAGCCCTTCTCAGCAGAGCTCGTCTTCGGGGGATCTTCTTCCGGAGATGATGGAGAGTGGAATGCCTCCCCCTGCCGTACCGCCTAGCGAGGGGGCGACCCTGAGGTGTTGTCACGGAGGGTTTCTCCGAATCCGGCAGGGGTGGAAGGTGGCCATATGGCCCCCCAAGGTTCTCCGCGTCCTGTCTTCGATGGAGGTCGTGGGACGAGTCCGGCACCGTCTGGTGCGCGGTCGGAGGAGCTAAAGATTCTGCTGGGGCGAGCTTCTATCTCAGAAGAGCACCATGCATTGATGGGCACGGTGATTGAAAGGGTTTCATCCGCGGAAAGTGGATTGCATGAGGCCATCAAAAGTTTACTGACGGGTTTTGAGGTACGTTGGATAATGTACACTTTTGTCAGTTGCGCATAAGTAAGATGCGCCCTGTGTAGATAGTAGCCCCTGAGACTCTGCGCGTTGTCAAGAAATGACGGCACGCAGAGGATCATAATCCCAGGTCTAAGATGTCGCCTTTGAATGTAAGTGGCGAGGTGTCCGGAATCAAGCCGAACTGATGATGTGGCCGAACTAAAGCGGCAACTGGACGTGGCAGATGTCGACATCGCGCTTGTCAACAAGCGGCTTGATGAGGCTCAAGGTATGTAATTCTTCGGGCGGCATCAGGTAAGAGGAGATTCATGCCAGTGTCTTACAGTGTGTGTGCTTGACGCAGATGGTACGGCCGCCGTGGAGAATCTTAGGGCAGAACTTGCCCGAGCTAAGGAGCAAGCCAGAAAAAGCGATGCGGCTTCTGAGAAGGCCCTTGGAGAGCTGAGAGCCGAACATGCTGCTCACTGCTGAAGCAAAGAAGAGATGGCCGAGATGGCCGAGAAGCTAAAGAGTGCTGCAGACCATTGCAAATTTCTTGAGAAAGAAGACCGGGCGAGACAGACGGAATTAGAGAAGGCCGTTGCCGATGCCAAGGACGCTTGCTCTGCGACGAGAGCTGCGAAGGAGGAGCTGCGTCAGGCCGAACAGATTGTGGCTGGAAAGCCCTTTATGCTGCGGAGGAAGTTTTGTGATCCGAAGTTTGCTCTGTTGGACCGGATGTGGAGTGTCGAGGACACCTATCTGGATTTGGCAGCAAGTGCTACTGATGCGACCAAACACTTTCGAGATCTAAAAGATCGCGAAGTGGAAAAGCTTTTCTGGTCACAGTTCCACAATCCAGAGCGTCCACTGGCGGTAGACGATCGTTTGGCTCAATGGGCCGAACTGAATAGGTTGTCCGAACTCGCCATGAAGTACGTCATGGGTCATCTGTGGCCAGGGAGATCGGAGCCGAAGAGTTATTTCAGCTTGGTGCAGCAATTCCTTGACGCGGTGCCGCGTATTGATGCGATGAAGAGGTCAGCATGCATAGAGGGCGCACGGATGGCTCTTGCCCATGTCAAAACATACTGGGCAGAGATGGAGACCACCGTTGTTGCATCCCGAGACTCGGATGAAAGTCGAGTACCCTCCGAGCACTATTTTCAGGAAGCCCTTGAAGTCGCTCGTGTAATAGAGACGCAGTGCTCGAAGGATGCTATGTTAGGATAAATTGTAGTGGCCTTTTTATACTTGTGCCTTCAAGTATTGGGAACACCTTCTGTGCGGCCGTTTTAAGATATATATATATAATTTGAAAGATGGCAGTCGTTGGCTTCAGCCCCCACGCACATAGTGCAGGGGTGCTCGCAGAAGACGCATTTTCACACTTAACCCAACGTCTTGGTCCTACAAAGGAGGTGATAGCACAGCGGGCCAGGCAACCGGACTATAATGCTTTAACACTTTCACTTAGCCATAGGTGTTTGACAATGAGACTCTTTAGGTAGCTCCTTGGTGGCAACTGCGCTCGTCCAAATTCGGGGCGCGTGTGTGCCTGACCGGGAAGCGGCCCTTCGTTAAAGCGGAGGAATCCGATAGATTCCGATAGGTCATCGAGTGGCTGACCAGTCTCACGCTACGTCATGATAATCACTTTTCGGCTTTCTCTACTGAGGTGCTCGCCCGGCCGAACCGGGGGCACAATCGCAGTAGTTCTCCTGGTGCTACCTTAGCCGATAGAGCGGAACGTAAGGTAGCCGAACTCAGGAGCCGGGCAACCCAACATTTGACCAAAGACATTATTCGGAGTTGATGCATATAAAGTAATATTTTGATAAATTGTAGTGGCCTTTTTATACTTGTGCCTTCAAGTATTGGGAACACCTTCTGTGCGGCCGTTTTAAGATATATATATATATAATCTGAAAGATGGCAGTCGTTGGCTTCAGCACCCATGCACATAGTGCGGGGGTGCTCGCAGAAGACGCATTTTCACACTTAACCCAACGTCTTGGTCCTACAAAGGAGGTGATAGCACAGCGGGCCAGGAAACCGGACTATAATGCTTTAACACTTTCACTTAGCCATAGGTGTTTGACAATGAGACTCTTTAGGTAGCTCCTTGGTGGCAACTGCGCTCGTCCGAATTCGGGGCGCGTGTGTGCCTGACCGGGAAGTGGCCCTTCGTTAAAGCAGAGGAATACGATAGATTCCGATAGGTCATTGAGTGGCTGACCAGTCTCACGCTATGTCATGACAATCAGTTTTCGGCTTTCTCTACTGAGGTGCTCGCCCGGCCGAACCGGGGGCACAATCGCAGTAGTTCTCCTGGTGCTACCTTAGCCGATAGAGCGGAACGTAAGGTAGCCGAACTCAGGAGCCGGGCAACCCAACATTTGACCAAAGACATGATTCGGAGTTGATGCATATAATGCCAAAACTCGTGACGCCGAACACTCCCTAAGGTGTTCGGTCTTTATGAGTGCGGGCGAAACGACACTCTTTTAAAAAAAGAAAGCCCCTAGTGTCCAGGTACGTGCAAAAATTCTGATGTGGCCACATGCCAAGATGCCAGCCTCCTCCTTGGTTATATCAGAAAGAAAAAACCAGGGGATGTGTAGCAACAAGAGACAGTAAAAAAGGTTTACGCAGGGTCTTAATCTAAAAAGAATCCTTTAGGACGGGTCCCTACTGCACGTCTGCGCCTGTGTCTTCGTTGTGCCGTATACTGGGCGGGCGCCGCACGATGTTCATCTGTAAAAGATAGGAACTGAGTTGAAAAACGGGTCGTGCCGAAAAAAAGTTTAAAATAGGCAAAGTATAAAGTAAGATATATAAGTTTGAGCTTTATTGTCTCTTATTGTATATGCGTGGAGCCCCTAGTGCGGGGGTATATGGCTTCTAGGCCTGCATCAATGATGATTTTGCACCGAACTCGTCTATCCGCGTTCGTGGTCTTGAATGACCTATTTTGAAGTTTTTTTTTGGCCGGTGAGGCCATTTTGCTGTGGGGCTGTCAAAGCGGCCGCACAGCCCTCCGCTTGGGGAGGCGCACTTTAGTGGTTCCCCTTCAAAGAGATGATGCCTCGTGGACCGGGCATCTTAAGCGTAAGAGATGCATAATGCGGTATTGCGTTAAAGCGAGCGAAAGCTTCGCGTCCCAGTAGTGCTTGATAGAGACTTGAAAACGGGACGATGTGGAAGGTCAGCTTTTCGCGGCGGAGGTTATCGGCAGAGCCGAATGTGACTGTGAGCCGGAGAAAACCCGTACAATGGGTGTCCGGACCAGGTATTACCCCTTGAAAGGAGGTTTTGCTGCGGTGGATTCTTGTTGGGTTTATCCCCATGTGCTGGATTGTATCCTGATATATCAGGTTTAGTCCACTGCCGCCGTCCATAAGGACATTTGAAAACTGGAGTCCGCCAATTATTAGATCGAGTATCAAGGCAGTCCAGCCTACATTCTTGTTATTCCTAGAATAATCTAGCTGATGGAAAATGATCGGTTTTGACAACCAATGGCAGGACCCTTTGGGCCGTGTGGTGCGTATCTTTACGGGCGCCGCACGTTTTGTTATGTGAAGTGAGTTCACTGTTTTTACTTCTTGTGGGAAGTTCTTTTCTTTCCTGGTGCTCTGCTTTTGGGGTTCGTCCTCGTCTTCTCTTGGTGTGTCAAACCCCTTGTGTTTGGCATTGAGTCTGCCGGATTGTTTGAAAACCCAACAGTCTCTGTGGGTATGGTTAGCAGGCTTCCCGGGAGTACTGTGTATCTAACATATCCTGTCCAGGATTTTATTCAGGTTGGATGGATCGTCCCTGTTATCCTGGGGGGCAATTTTTCCTGATTTTGTCATGAGCCTTTGAATCCGGCATTGACTGCCATGCTCTTCGGACTTTTGTCCTTAGTCCAGCGACGGTCCTTGTTGCGTCGCGGTTTTCCGTTTCCATCCCTAGTTTCGGATGTACTTGGGTTGTTGGGGCTGCACCTTGCCAACCAGCTGTCCTCTCCTGCACAAAAGCGGGTCATGAGGCTTGTTAGTGCGGCCATTGTTCTTGGCTTTTCTTGGCCGAGGTGTCTGGCGAGCCATTCGTCTCGGACGTTATGCCTGAAAGCTGCTAAGGCTTCGGCGTCCGGACAGTCGACTATCTGATTCTTTTTAGTGAGGAATCTATTCCAGAACTGCCGAGCTGATTCTCCGAGTTGTTGAGTTATGTGACTAAGATCGTCTGCATCCGGGGGCGGACATAGGTCCCTTGAAAGTTTGCTCGGAAAGCATCCTCGAGCTCTTCCTAGCTTCCAATTGTGTTTTCGGGAAGGCTTTTAAGCCAATGCCGGGCTGGCCCTTTAAGCTTAAGGGGTAGATATTTTATGGCGTGGAGATCATCTCCTCTAGCCATGTGTATGTGGAGGATATAATCCTCGATCCAGACTCCAAGGTCTGTTGTTCCATCATATGCCTCTATGTTTACGGGTTTGAATCCCTCTTGGAATTCATAGTCCAGGACCTCATCGGTGAAACATAGGGGGTGTGCGGCGCCCCTGTATTTGGGTGTGCCGGATTCTGATGATGGCTTCATAGCTTTGCTTACGAGAGCTTGCTTTCTTGGCCCATAAATGGACCTGACTGGGCCGTGATGCGAATCCTTAAGTGGGTCGCATGCCGATTTAGGTGTGGTGCCGCTTGCCGCTTTATGGGGTCGTCTATCCGACCGTGTGGCTTTTTCATTTTTTGAATGCGAGGGCTCTAGGGCCTCTTCGTCGAATTCAGGCAGTAGCTTTCTTTTCGGATAGCTTTTAGTGCGGCGACTATCGCCGTACTTATCTGTGGTATTGATTACTTTACTCCATCTGATCCGGAGTGCGTCTTCCGCTGTTTTTAGCTTCCGCTTCTGCTTCTTTAGGCTTCATGCGGTTGCAACGAGCCTCTCATGGAGATTCTTCTGCTCCATAGGTTTATTCGGCGTTAGGTCGTCCGGAATGCCGTTTTCGCCGGAGGAGAGATGTTTGGTCTCTCTATCTGTGTTGCCCTGTTCGGACTTTTGCTCTAAGGCCTGCTCGTCGTCTACCGGCTTGTCCTGCTCTATGGCTGGGTTTTTGTTGACGCGGGGCTTAGGTCGGCGTTTATGCCGACGCTTTGATTGCTTTTCGGGGGGTCGGTCTCCCGTCCCATCCCCTTTTTCCTCGTTGTCGCTTCCTTTAGGGGTATCCACCATGTACACATCGTGAGATGAGGTGGCTGTCCAATGCCCTATGGGCGTTGGTTCGTCAGTATCTCCTGCATCGTCATCCATGCTGTCGATGTCTCCGGATTCGAAGTTGAGCACGTCGTTTAAATTGTCGACAGTGGCTACCAAGTGGGTGGGCTTTGGATTTCTTCATCGTCCGTATCCCATCCTCGCTGACCGTAGTTCGGCCAGGGCTCTTCTGATAAGGAGAGAGACTTGAGAGAGTTCAGGATATCGCCACAAGGCGAGTGCTGCAAGATGTCTGCGGTGGTGAACTCCATTATCGGCGCCCAATCGGCTTCGATTGGCAGGGGCGCTGCGGGTTCGGAGTCCGGGGAGGAGTCCGGATCCTTGGAGTCACGGGTCGTGCAGAGTGCGGGGCTAGCGTTCGGCTCGATCGCCTCTGAGATCGCAGCCCCTGAGACAGCGTCCAACCGCTGATCCTCGATCGGCGCAGTAGGCTCCGAATCAATGGTCGAAACCGATGCGTGTGCGGCCTCCCAGGCGCTGTTCGGCGGCAGAGCTATATCATGCCCATCGAGACAGTGCGGCGCGCTTGGCTGTGGCTCGAATTCGTCAAAGATCAAGTCTCCGCGGATGTCAGCCGTGTAGTTTTGTAACATCCCAAAATTCTAAATTTTGGAATGTTATAATAAATAGATAGATTTGATTGATTGTTTGATTGATTGACTGAAAGTGAGTGAATTCGAAACTCTTTGAAAGTTAAATGAGAGGGAATAAAAGGACTTTCCCAAACTTTCATATTTGCTTTCTGATCTCCATGAATTCAAATTCTTTTCAAACACAAAACCCCGGAGAGAAGATGACATGACTTCTTCCATTTATTTAAATGACAAGGGGTGTTGAAAATATTTGAATTTCATTTGAAAATATTTCCGATTCTGGAACTTTATGCAATTCAATGATTTTCATGAGAGAAGATAAAATGACTTCTTCAAATTATATGAAATATGAGTTGGGAGTTTCAAAGAATTAAATTCAAAGTTCTTTTGTATTTACGACCGGGACTCCACCGGAGTCCGGCGCCGACACGGCTTCGGCCGGCCCCTCGCCCACGCCACGGAGCCGCCCCGCCCCGATAAATGCGCCGGCCCCGCCCCCCCCCCCCCCCCCCCCCCCCCCCCCCCCCCCCCCCCCCCCCCCCCCCCCCCCCCACCGCATCTCGCGTCGCCGCCAATCGCCGGACGCCGGAGCCGCCCACGCCGCACGCCTCTGCTGCTCGCCGCGCGCCGCCTCGCCTCGCTGCCGCCTCTGCTACCTCGCCGCACTGCCGCGCCGCGCCGCCCGCGACGCCCCTCACTGCTGCCGCTGCTTTCCCCGCCACCGAAGCCGCCGCCGGAGCCCCGCGCCGCCTCGCCGGAGATCGCCGGAGTAACCACCGCGAACCGGTATAAACCGACCCCGGTTCTTTTCTTGAAGTTCGGATTTTTTTTTAAAAAAACCCTAGATTAGATCTGTTTTTTTAGGTTTTATTAAACAGCGAACGTCCACTGTTTTGATCTTATAAGCGAGCGTTCGCCTTTTAGTATTTTTCTTTTTCTGTTATTTTCGGCCAGGGACTTATATGTGAGGAGTTTTCTTTACAGTTTAGTCCCTGAACTTCAAACACTTGTAACTTTTTGCTCGTTAGTCCAAATCCAACGAAACCAATGCCCATGTCTTCGTTATGATCCCTTCTATCCAGTAATCCAACCCAAACATGTTTTTGAAAATTTTAAAATTTGAATTAGATCAGATTTGAATTCAAACTTTGTTTGATCATAACTTGAGTTTCGTAGCTCCGTTTGAGTTGATTCTTTTTGCAAATCGAAGCTCTTGACCTAAACCTTCTAATAAGGCCAAATTCACATAATTTTGGTACTGTTAGAAATAGTTTTATGTTGCAAGAGTTATTTGCTTGGTTTTGATGTTTTCCGAATCGTCTTCTTCGTTCTTTCTTATCTTTTGAGTGATTGCTTATGTGTCGTTACTATTGCTTGCTTACGATAGATTGACCGGAGTGTGACGAGTAGATCTATCAAGAGTTTTGAGTGCGAATCATCTTCATCAACATTGCAGGCAAGTTCACACTTTGATCATACCTTCTCTACAACCCAGTTTTATTGCATTAGATCAATCCTCACACATTGCATGATTAGGATCTGATTAAATTGTGGGATGGGAAGTAGATGAGGTAGTACCTATTACCTGTTTATTATCAAACCTTTGGGAGTTACTTCTACGTTTGCTTATATGCCATGCTATGCTAGTAGACGTGGATTGGGTGAGTGATATCCATGATAGATGTGAGATTGTTAATTAATGGTTTATTTAAGGTGGCAACCTAACACACATCTGGGTGGATTGAGGCACCTGGAGTTCCCAGGACTTGCCTGTTTTTTTATTGGACCGCCACCCAGACCCAAAGGGATCATGAGATTATTCATACTAGAAACTTCCATGTGCAGCCACAAGCCATTATGGGCTCTGGCATAGTTGACTAAGTTGTGCGAACTCTTACAGTGGTAGACTAGCAGATGTAGGGGATGTAGGTGGTACGGTCTACCCGATCGTAAGGTGCTAGCGCTTCTGAAAGACTATGTCTCGGTCATCTGTCTTCTCAAACACCCTGTAGTGCGAGAAACCAAACGGAGGCGATCGAGTCTTGTGGGGAAAAGTGTGCAAACCTCTGCAGAGTGTAACAAACTAATCATGGTTAGCCGTGTCCCCGGTTATGGACAATCTTGAGTATCTAGTACCTGGATTTTCATGTGAATCTCAACATGTTACTCTAAATTAAGTTTTGATGGGTTTTAATGATGTTACTTAATTGGGATTGAGAATGCTGTCAACCATTCTCAATGTTCAACAACCACCATGATAGTTAAATAAATTTATTCCTTTGAAGTAGGGAAAAATTGGCTTTACGCAAAAACCTTATAACCATAGAGCTTTTCCACCAGCCATATATGCATATAGTGATAGCCATTGTTCATCATTTTCTCTATGGTGTGAATTTGCCAGTACATACTGACCCGTTTCGGGCTGCAACGTCTAATGTCTCATGTTGCAGATTATCTTACGACGAGTAAGTGATACGTTAGGGTTACGATTTCTACACTCAACTTTGCCGTTGGTGTTGATGGGAATCACAACCTGTTGCTTCCGCTATATGGATTGAGTAATAGTATTTACGTTACTTTATACATGTGATTTACCTCTGTTATAAATCCTTCGAGTACTGTGTGTGTCAGCATACCGATCCAGGGATGACACCTTAGCACAGAGACTGATCCATTGGTTCGGGTCGCTACAAGATGGTATCAGAGCACATGTTGACTGTAGGACGTGACCCTAGAAACTGGCAAGCCCATAGCAAAGACTTTTCTCTACAACTTTCCCTTTCAAAAAGATCTTTTACCTCTCTTCTCTTCTGAGCTTATTCAAAAATTCCCTTTAGTGAGACCATACCCCTTTCCCCTTTTGACCACACGAAGATTCGATTCCACTGATGAGACCACTCCAAGAAGTACAAGATATCGGACAACTAAGACCACTTCGAAATGAAGAGTATTTTCCGTGCATCTGAATAATGGAAACTACAATGGTTGAAGGCCGAAGACAAGTAGAATTTGAAGGCTCTGAAGAATTCCCAGATTTATATGACCTAGGAAGGCTACCCTTATGGAACTTGACAGATTATGGAAGTTGTCAATACCCGATATCAAGGTGTGTTGGAGAAAGACCGGAGCATGTAGAGTTAAGAACTCAAGGATTTGTCAAGGAAAACCCTAAGGCAGGAGATATCAACTATGGAGAGATAGCTCATGGAAATGACAACCACGGCTATCCATGAGGTTATCGCCCGCATATGCTATTGTCACCGTGCTGAGTTAAGCATGCATATGCATGGAAGGATTAAATGGTAGAAGGCTGATGGAGCACCTATCAGCAAGATGAAGTTTTAACCTTAGCCGGTGTATCACCAGGATCTGGAGTGTTACATCAAGAAGTTAAGATGGACCTAAAAGAAGCATTAATTGATAAGGAAGCATTTCGTGAAGAACTTAAGACCAGAAGTTGAAAGCAGCCAAGCTAGAGAAGTAAAACCTTGAGATACAGGAGATTCGTCAGGAACTGAAGGACAGTAGGACCATGGTTCATGCCAAGGATAATGAAACCCAGAAGTTTGAAATGCAACTCCGGAATATTAAAGGATGTCACGAGAGATTTCACATCAACAGAGATTAATCTAGCAAAAGAACTTGAGAAAGACAAGCATGATCGGAAGAAGCCATTGGAGGCATGAAAAAGGTTTGAAGAATTTGGAGACGTTGAAGATTTATTGACCTTTAGAAGACCAAACCCCTGTTATATACCTACATTAGATGCGACGTTTGTGAGCTGTCATTTGTTTGATGTTTTTCGACAGCCACAACAAAAATCTGTCTTTTCAAAACTTTTGTTTGTATTGTGTGTCCCTCTCCCTCTCTCTTATCTTACCCCAAACCCACATGGACCCAATAGCGGATGAATGGAGATGAGCTTGTATTTGCTGGACCGATGGGTCAGTTGGAGACAGACCGATGGATTCAGAACATGGAGGATCACATGGAGAATAACCCTATAGTTGGACATGAAATGACCCAGCATGCTCTTCTGTGCTTTGAAAGAGGTGCTGCTACTTGGTGGAGGATGTACCAAACCATGAATGGATGGCAAGGAGTAACCACTTGGAAAGAATTTAAGTTGACTTTGCCAAAGTCTCGGTTTGTGTCCCAGAAGTTGAAACCTTATGGAAAGGATATGAAGAAACATGGTGCATGCAAGATTTGTGGAGAAATCGGACACACCCATAAAGAACACAAGGATGAATGCCCTAATTGTGAAGGAAGTCACCTAGTTGAAGAATTCCCAACTAGGCAAATTACTTGTTTCTTGTGTGAAGGGACTACCCACTACCCTGCTCAGTGTCACATTTACCCCTTGGTACAAAGAACCATCCAACAGAAGAAAGAAGCAATGAAAGGAGCCCTTATGGGAATTTTAGAAGAAACTGTGATGAAAGAAGAGGTGGAGGACACACCCAAAGAAGAACCAATTAAACCCTGCACCAAGTCTTGCTATTCATGTGGAGAAGAAGGACACATCTCCCAGAATTGTATGAATGGGGATCTAGTAGAATTCCCGACGGAGGAAATAGAGTATGACCCACAGGAAATAGAAGCCCTGATTGGAATGGAAAAGTCCAGGAAGAGAAACCGATTGGATTCCAGGAAGGACCTGAGTCATATCACCTGTTACAGGTGCAAGGATTCAGGGCACTACCTCAACAGTTGCCCAAAAAGGAAACCTCGATACTTGTCAGAAGTAATATGTTTTAGTTGTAATGGAGCAGGGCACTTTGCCAGAGAATGCCCCAAGGAGAAGGAAACTTGCGCTAGAAAGTTGAGTTTGCAACAAAAGAAATGGAGTAGTAGAAGTGAGAACATTTTCTTTTATATTGAGGTGTTGAGTTGAGACATGTAATGGAGAAGCGAGAGATTGAAATCATTTGAGAATGAATAAAGTAGCAACGTTGGTACTGATATGGATTTTATGAGTTGATACTCTATGAAGAAGGATTTTGACCATTTTTGAGGATAAAAGAAATATGGTCTATGGAAGATTTGTGCATTTTAAGGGTGGTAGTACCCTGTAATGGATTTCGAACAAAATGAATATGAGTTTTGTCTCGATATGTGTGATGCCCCAAGAGTATGTGGGATGAAGTTGGAGACCGTTAGTTGTTTGGACCAAATGTGATCAAGGAGTCGGAAGAGAATGTTAAGTTGATTCGAGATAGACTGAAGGTAGCTCAGTCCAAATAGAAGAGTTATGTAGACTCAAAAACTCAAGGAGGTAGTCTATGAAATTGGAAACAGAGCATGTCTTCGTGTGTCCCCTCTGCGAGGAGTTAAACGAATTGGAGTTAAGGTAAAAGTTAGCCTCGAGATTTGTAGGACCATACCGAGTTTTGGAGCGTATGGGAGAAGTGGCCAACAAGTTGGAGTCACCCGAAGGACTGTCAGGAGTTCATGATGTGTTTCACATTTCCCAGTTGAAGAAGTGCCATGCAGAGATGGCCAATATTCCCGTGTAAGGACGCTTGACCGCGGAAAGGATAATGATGTTCCATGAAGTGGAATATGGACTTCATAGGTATAAGTTTTTATCTCGGTATGAGGGATATCCCACGAGGATGAAGAGATGAATTACTATTGGATATAAAGGAGGTATGATGTCGGAAATATGGATCAATGGAAACTCCATGATGAGTCCGAGTAATCATGTCCTAGTTTGGTGCCAATAGAAGGAAGGAAGATAGTACAATTGGATGGATTTAAGAATACTAGGAAGTTGGAAGTTGGAATAATGACCAGTTGCCCAATGATAAGTTCAAGGACTACAAGTGATGAGATGGGCCATAACCCACATGCCCCAGGACCTACCAAGAAGCAAGCACATTCTTGCTGAAGGAAAAACCCTGAAAGAAGTTACGATTTTGTCGACAGATGATCTTATAGGAGTTACGCAAAACCTGAGAGTTGTGAAGGAACGATAGATGGTTGTTTGGCTTGCAGAATCTATGGATTTATTCGAACTTGGTTCGTCGACAAGAGAAATTCTGCAATGCTTGTGAGGATGACCGAGTGTTAGAATGCGAGATTCGCTAAACCATATACAAGGTAATGATTTGGGTGCGGGATGGATTGATCACCATACCGACTTACTCTTATTGTTCGCCTTGCTATATGGAATGGTAAATCTGAGTGACTTACCTATAGTAGAGAGACGACGTGAAAACCTTGTTTAAACCTTAGAATGGTATAGCAATTTTTTTCCCTTGTACAAGGCAGCTTTTGCCAACCGTAGGTTATACGGTGAGGATCAACCCAGACCCATTTCCTGCAGGAGAAACCATAAATTGTTGACCACCATGAGATATCCATAGTTGTTTAGTTTTGGCGCCCGACCCATCAGCTAAGAAGACCCAATCTCGGAATAACCTTACCAAGAGGAAAGGACAGAAGAATTGAGGAAAAGGTTATGCCACTACCGGAAGAGCCAGAGATGGAATTTTCCGAGAATTTGAGAAGACCGACATTGTTAACAATATGGATGAAGTATATGAGTTTCGATGGAGCTGTAACCATGCTTCTAAGGGTGGTAGCACCCCAGACCCCTGTGATGATTGATGGATTTTTGAGGAGACCCCCAAACCCTAACTTTTTCTTGCTAGCCTCTCCGAATCTCGAGGACAAGATTCATTTTAAGGGTGGTAGGTTTGTAACATCCCAAAATTCTAAATTTTGGAATGTTATAATAAATAGATAGATTTGATTGATTGTTTGATTGATTGACTGAAAGTGAGTGAATTCGAAAC